>NC_068553.1:9518044-9828044 GCF_026212275.2 Microplitis demolitor
AATCCTAATGAGTCATATCGTCCTCTTTCTACGTAAACCTCGTAACTCCATTTTTTTCGAAATCGAGATTATAAGTGATAAACGTTCCTTAGCACTTCTTTTACGCAAAGAAAAATATCAAACGTTCATAATGATGATAGAATTGTTTTTAGAGACTTTTGATTTTTCTCGTATCTACATGTTCCAATTTCAAAAACCTCGTATCTACAGTAAGTACTTGCTAAAGCCAAGTATTTGACCTTAATTTGTTCTGTCCATTAAAAATTAAAAATTTTTAAATGTGGGGCAAAATATGCCCTCTCAAAAAAATTTTATAATGTGAGTTTTTCAGCTCGTTTCACTTTTTTTTCCTTCTTCTGAGTTTTTGGTGATAATTTGCTGTCTATCAAAATTAAAAAATCCTGAAAAGTCGGCTAAAACGGGCCCCCAACAAAGCTCGACGTAGGTTTCTCGCTTGTTTTATGTTTTGAAACATTTTGAAAATTTTAGAAACTCTTTTGGTTAACGGATATACGTAGGTTTTCGAAGTCTAGGCAGCCCATTTCACTCCCCCCCCCCAACACTTTTCATGTTAAAAATTTTTGGAGGCCCATTTTGCGCCCAAATATTTTGAGGCATCCTACATTTACGGGCCTTATTTTGTCCCTAAATATTTCGAGGCATCCAAATTTTGGGTCTCACTTTTCTATTAAACCCTTGCTATATAAACCCATGAAAAATAATCAAAGTCAGACATTACTTCAGCTACCGAAACCCTTGTCGGATCTATTCAAACCCGTGAGTAAGACTCACTGTGTTGATTTCAAAGTTCGTTCTCGTAACAATCGACGCCTAGGCAACAGGGGGTCCTAGATCGATAATCGAGATTCGATTATTTTATTTTAAAAATTAAAAACCTACAAGGTCATTTCCAAAATTTATTTTTCGAAAAATAAATCGCAATTCCTCAACCCCGCGACTCGAATTTTATTTTTAAACTCTTTCCTCGTGACAGTCCCACGCCTAGGCATCGAGACTCCTAGGTTGGATACCTGGAATGAAATTTATTTGAGCTCGCGACGAAGTAATCTATTGAATACGACTAAACCCCTTCACGTGATCTTCACCGCTTAGATAATCGAAGTTATTATGTCCGACTTCGCAAACTTTCGTACAGTCACCTATGTTGAACTCTCCATAGGAATACAATTCCATTTTTCTCTTGAGAGAAACAAGGATGGGTTCAATGGAGTGTGACAAAACCTATTCTACCAGATTTCTTTCTTTCTGTCTCTCATTTTCTTATTCTTCGGTCCCCACATACTGTCAGCTAAGATTGCTCTAATGCGCACAATTAGCATTGACTTAAATTAAGTTCCGTCAACCGGACATCTCACAAGATGCAACTCACTTAAAATTTCCCCTTCCCCAAACTCGGACCCCCATGGTTGTGGTGTTCTAAATTTTCAAGTTGAAAATCACTCTACCGAGCACCGGTTTGCATTGCGGTTTGTAGCTGAGTTACCCCTCAGCAAAGAGTCAATCATTAGGTACAGCGGTATCCTCAAATCTCTTATTAAAAGAAAAAAAAAAAGAAATAAAACCGATCACGTCGCTTTTATAATTCAATTAAATTCATAAAATAAATCATTAAAAATCGCATCGCGAAAGAAAATCATAACAGAAAAAAATATATCAAGGCATACATTTATACAGTCATATATATATATATATATAAAAAAAAATAATAATAATTACGCATCGCGGAAACAAGTATAACCAAAAATAAATATTAAATAAATGTTCAAAGAAAAAAAAACCAATTCCCTTTAAAGAGCACTTTATCTATTTCCTGCGAAGGAAAATAAAGGAATTGTTCTTTTAGCTCAATATAAAATAAAAATTTCTGTATCGAAAGAGATAAAAAATATAAAAAAAAAATTAATAAATAATAATAAAAGTGTTATTGGTTGTGAGTGATAAGTGTTAATAGAAAATTTGCGAAAATTATTATATCCGAAAATTCAAACTTAAAATTTGGAGTGTAATTAATTAATGTATAAGGTAATAAAGATAGCCCTTTAAAGAGTATTAGGTCTATTTTCTTTAAAGAAAAATTAAAGGAGTTTTTATTGCCAAATTAAAATTGGGGTTTTGAAATAAAGGAAAAAAAAACATGAGTGATAATAAATTTCGTGTCTTATTCATCAAATAAGTTAAGCAATAAGTCTTCACCCCACTCTCATCAGGAGATCGCTGGCACCGAGATCTAGTAGCCAATTCAAGGGTCTACAACACGGGAACTAGCGCAAGGAAAAATATAAATTTATATCTCAACACTAAAAGTAAGGTAATAATAATTGACTTCATTTCTTTTCTGCTCTAATAACTTTTCCAATCAGCCTCAAAAGTTTAAGAGGAAATAAGGAAGATATCAAGTTAAAAATCGTATGTATTGATCCGCGCATTTTTGATCTTCATATACCTATAAAGATAACTCTGTTTTTATCGAAATAGAGATGAAAGAAAGTCCACATCGAAACGTATCCCAAAATAAATAAATTAAGGCTTGAACTAAACATTTGAGCCGAAAATTGCATTGGTTAGTCCGAACGCCTAATCCACGCAACCAAAATAATTTACTAAATAATAGTCGGACATAACAAAGTCCTTGTTCGGGACTAGTTGATTCCTGTAATAAATTTTAATATTTTTATAAAAATCACTCGAATGCAAGGTCAGCCTATCGGTCCAGCGTGCAGTGCGTACGTGTGAAAAGATTTAACCTGTGAATCATAAATAAAGACAATCCAATAATTGTCATAAAAACATTGTAAAACTCCTGTGCACACAAATTAGAACCGATGAATTTGGAGTGAGTATGTGAGCTAGTATATCAACCCTTTAGGGAAAATCCATCATTATAATATTTTTGTAAAATTTAACCTGACAATGTACTACACATGTTTTTGTATACACATTTGTATCTTTGTTTACTGTACTTTTTCTCCGGCATTCGAGTGTTGTTAATTTAAGTCTTAGTAACCTTAAAGTCAGACAGAGAAAGAACACGGTCTTCTCGAGGGCCCATATTCACTGACAACATCCCTTTCGCTCAGAAAATCCCTGACCTACCCTAACGTCACGCAGGTCATTGAACGGGAAGGTTTATAGTACATCCGCTCGGTACGAATAGACAGTTGTAGAACAACACGAAATTATAACATTCTTATGTTACGTCAAAATAACACATATTAAGAGTAGCGCTTCTCTTTAGCCTTTGTCTAGCGAAATAACTGGGATGGAGCTATAAGGATGACTGTTTATTTAAAATTAAAAGAAAATAAAGATAAAAATGTTTCGTTGTCTGAGAGATAAATTAAAATAATAAAAATTAAGTAAAATTAAATTTAATTAATTAATTAAAATAATAAAAGCAAAATTATAACAACTTCCAACTTTATTTAAATCAAAACAATTATTTAAAAATTATTACAAAACAAAAATTAGGTTGCATTAGACAATTAAATGCAATTTACAATTTTACTTTTTTATAAAATGGTTTAACCCTCGATTCCACTTGTTATTTAATTTATTTAAAATCAATCAATTATTATTTAAATTTGGTGATTAATTATTTATTTCATTAAATTGTTACCTTGATTTATTTGATGATTATTATTGTTATCAATAATTATTTATTTGATTTTTTTATTTATTATTCTTCCTTCTTAGCCCTTGATAATTGATGAAATTTTATCTATATTGAATTTATTTAAGGAATGGATTATATTCAAATAATTCAACTTGAACTTGATAATTAATGGAATATTTATCAAAATTATTTTTTTATTTAAATTAATTATTATTTTTGATGATTCGATAATTATTTAAAAATATTCTGAATAAAATTTTTGTAATTCAGTTTATAAATATTTAAATCACATTACAATGATTTAATAAAATTAAGGACCGTGTTTTTAAATAATTAAAATTTCGTCAATGACGAATGAGCTCACTTAGGAAACTGAAAACTTTTTCGATTTCCAGAAAAGCTGTTACCAGGTAGTAACATCCCTGCCAATAATTATTTGATTATACCAATTATTTTATTGGCTATAATTAAATCAATATTTTTTTATAATTATTACTTGTATATATATATATATCTTTCATGACTTCCAATGCACTTAGCAACATACGCATAAAGCATTGGAGTCGAACTCATAAATTAATATTTATTGATTCTTATTTTTTCTTTATTACAATAAATTCATTTCATTATTTAAACATTTAAGAATTTATTTCATTTTAATTATTAATAACTTGTTTATTAATAATTATTATTTTTTTTATAAATATTTCATAATTTCATTCCATATTACTTTATTCCTTTACTTTTTTCACTTTATTATTCGTAAACTTATTATTAATAATTGTTTTTCGTACATAATTTTTTTTATCAATATTTTTTTCATTTCTAAATTCTATTTCATACTTTTTACAATAATATTCTTTTCATATTTCATCATTTTCATTTCATTTTTAATTATTAATTATCATTATTTATTTATTCATATAATTTTATCAATTTATTTCATTATTTCTCTTGTTTTTATTATTTTATATTTAATATTTATAAATTTTTATTATTTCATTTATCAATTATTTATTTCATATTTCATAATTTTTATAATTTTAATATTTTATTTATTCAACTTCAATTTAATTATTAATAAATTTCATTATTTATTAATAACAACTATAATAATTTGAATTTAAATTCAAATTCAAAAATCATCAGCCGTAATAATGGCTGGAAGTCATTTGCTAATTAATTTATTCATGCATAGCCAGATGGCATAACATGTATGGTTTTTCAAATAAGTTGATTGATAGCAAGAATACGACGTCGTGACGTCACACTTATATTATTCACGTGATTGCAAATGCTTGGTTGGATGACAGAATAGAAATACTTTTACACTGTAAATTATAAATGAATAATCGGTGCCCGATCCCTCATACGTTCTCACACTAACCACATAACGTTCAATCGAACTCCTAGGCTGAGTTATAGAACAGGGAAAATCGGCATTCCGATTGTTACGTCTAACATGCAAATATTCATATACAGTCTCTTATTTCGAGTCAAGACACAAGTCCTTTACTCGGCGACGGAGACCTCGTTGTTACGGTCATGAGTACGAAATAGTAACCAATATAAGGAATTACTCTAAAGAAATAATAATAAAAACTTGAACTTACAATTGTTTCTGTAAATTTTTATTCTGCTTCGGTTGTACAATTAAGTTGCTGTTGTTGGTTGGAAGACCGTTGTTATTACAAATTATAACCAGGTAGAGATTCCACCTTCAATTTCTATCTGCTTTGTACCCCTAGGTTGAGTTTCGCGAATTAATAATATCAGAGAGCTGATAAACTCAAAAAGTGATTTCTTAAAATCGACGCGTAATATAAAAAAATAAAGAAAAGTGTCATGTCGGAGCTTAGGTTCGACTGAGATTCTAACAGACTGAAGACCTTAGGCTAAAGAACCGTGGGTTTATATAGTCCAAAGTTGAGGGGTAATTCTCTTGAGTCAGTGTTCGGGGCCCCTATTCTTGCAAGTAATCTAATTTTACTTTGGGTCTCTGGTGAAGTCTAAACACTGCTCCTCGATGAATCATTTCTGCACATGCAGTAACTGAGGCCAAGGTAAAAAAAGAAAAATACTGATATTTGAATTATATCTTCTAAAAAATTCTATGTCAAGCTATTTTTTTTTATATTTTTGATTCGGATATAGGTTGTCTGAAAGGGTTGGTATCTCCTTGAGAGGTTAAGAAATCATACAATTTTGTGTAAGAAGGTTTCAGAAACGGTCACATTGGATGGTTAAATATAGAATTGCCCTGAGGGCACTCGTCATCTTGGTTTAAGCTAACAGTTGGCAAATGGAAGAGGTCCCCGTAAGAGGGTCCCCCTAAAGGGGGATCAAACTAAAATAGTGACAGAGTTGTTGAGCCTTAACAGGAGCACAAGAAGTCAAGGATTATTGGGTTAGGAAAGATTCTTAAGTAGTGGGATGACCACTGGTGTGATCGACAGCCAATAGAAGAAGAGCATCGTATAGTGGTGAAAAGGAGGGCATTTGTTTGGCGAATAATATCCTCGTCCCCGCCGATGCAACGGCACACGTCATCGTAACTTGACCTCTAGGTCGGTGGATGGAAGAATGATATCTTCAAGGGCACGGCTTAGCGCCAGAGTGTTTAAACTCATAAATCACACGGTTGCGGTCTCAAATGTAAATGAAAAATAAGAATTGGAAGATTGATACTGATATGTTTTTAGTAAGTGTATCCAGTATATGCGCTAAGTTAAATATGTTATTACTCTACACACGCATGTATGCTGTTGTAGCTGTTATTATTGTGTCCTTATGTTGTTATATTTCGGATAGCCATAAAACGTTTTTATGTTTACTAACTGTGTATGTATATATGCTGGGCTATGGTTTACATGTATATATCGCACACATGCATACATACACATATACATATAGATATACACTCATACATGCATACACACATGCACACGCGGTACAGATTTACCTCTTACCGAGGGGTTTGAATTCTCGATTAAATAAGATATATATATATATATATATATATATATATATATATATATATATATATATATATATATATTATGGCAAGTTGTACTTGCAGTTTGATATGTCTAATTGTTTATTTCCGTAATGATAACATTCGTATCCTTTAAATAGAAATAAAACCGAATATGAAATATTTCGTGCGTCTCTCACCGCACTGACTCCGACCACTGTACGCTTTATCCTCTCCGTCGTGGAGTGGGACGACTGGATGATAGGGCCATTACCGTGATTGTTTCTTACATTGTAGTGCGATGAAATTTGATTTTGAATTTCTGTGTTCTCCACTCTGGTCATGATAAATGACCTTGTATGCATCAATGCTCTCATTATATTCCCCTTTTTTTTGTACTCTTATGGTATAATCAGTTATATTTTAACCGACCTTCATGGATATCTTGCTGTACACATACACATGCATATATAGTTATATACATACTTACATGCATGCGTACGTTGTTCTAGGGGTTTTTAGTATATTCATTAATTACTCTTATGTTCTAAATTATTTTATAAATAGTAAGTTTTCGTTTATCTCCCTCTTTTTTTTTTATAGTCTCTACCCTAGTCATAAAACCGTTATCAAATAATAAAATTGAAATTACCCTTTTGCCCATCACCTCCACTCACTTTGATCATGGCAGTCTAAAAATTTGGTAACAGTGGTGGGATACGCTGTTGAATCGTTCTTTTATCAAAATTTTACAATTTTATTCGATTCTTATAATTTTAATAAAACTAAAAATTCAACGTTCTGGCTTGTTGAAATTTCCGAGTTCGATTTCAACTTGTAATTTATAAGTATTCAATTTTAATCCTCAAAATTTTAATCTCCAAAATTTCGTAAATTTCATACATTTAAGATTCCTAAATTTAAAAACTCTTTAGAATCAAAAATATTTATTGTTTGTTCCAATGGGAATTCCTTTACAAATTTTCTTAACAATTTAAAATATAAAGCGAAATTTTTCTTTTGACATTCTAAAATAAAAATAACTCTAATTTAATTTCTTAAGTTGATCATTAAAATTATTTTTCCGAATATCATAACTGAAAGAATTATCTCAATTTTGAAACAATTCCACTTCAATTTTACTTATCGCAGAAAATTCGAAATGATCCAAAATCAGTTCGAATAATTTCAAAATAAAAATATTTAAACGTTAAAACCTTTAACCTTTACCTGAGATCTTTTTTCTATATTAATCTCTATTTTTTCACTCATTAAAATAAAATTCTGGAGTAAAATTTTAAATTAATCCGAAGAATCTTTTTCTGAATTTTCGTGCAATGAAAACTTTAAATTATTCTTTTCCTAAAACTTATTTGCACTTCTATTTTGGAAAATCTCTAACTTTTTATTATATTTAAAAAAATAAAAACTTTAGTTGAAAAGTACCGTACTTTCAGTTATAATACTTCAAATACTCTTGCAACTTATTGCTACCTACAATTTTATTAGCTACACAAATTATTACCACTACACATTTATGCCTAACTCACATACACTAAAACACACTAAACAAACAAAATTAAATTTCACATAGAAAGATTCACCGCAGTCGTCGAGGGCGCATCATCGTGCCCTTTTATAAAAAAATATTTAGGATCTTCTGTAGATAAGTAGCTTTAATTGATCCTCTAGTGAAGATCTTTCTTGCATTCTTAGCATAACTTTCAAGGATATTGAATACTACTTGGAGTTGAGTATTACCGTCTTCCCAATGAATACCGTGATGTTTTTGAGTTACCCAGTCGTTTCTTTGTTTATTAAGTGGTGTCAGTATATGATATGGGAAAGTCTGTTCTATTATCCAGTGGCCTAAAATGTATTCGGTAGTAGCAACCAAGGCAACTTCTTTTGGTATGAATTCTTCTTTGTTATTCCAAAATCTCTGGATGTCAATTACTATATCCATACTAATTCACAGTAATATTAACTTTGTTTTTCTTTTCAAAGGAAGAAGATACACATGTCTCATAATTCTTCAAACTAATTGTGCGCTGAGCTTCTTTAATAACTAATACGTGTACAACGGTACAATAAATTTTCTGATTAGTAAACTCGCAAATAGCTATTTTTGAGAGCCTTGTATTCGGTCACTATGCAGGCATTTTCGAGATCTACGTGACTTAATGAAAAAAGTTTTCTTAGTTTAAATGGTTGTAAATATTTTTCATAAAGTTTAAGATCTGTGGTTGGGTCGAAATCGTGATCTTCGTCGTTGGAAAAGTCTTGATGTATTCAGTCGTTTCTGGACCTTAGGTGTTTTCTAAATGCTCGCTTGGCTTGTGCTATTCTTCAGAAATTTTGAAGGATGAGGTGAGCAGTTAGTTGATGGAAGTCTTCGAAACCCCTTTGATACTCAAATTGTATTTGACGTTTGTTCATACAAGCGTCTCGCTCTTGGTCAGGCTTTAGCGAAAGACAATCTGATGGCTTCTTCATCCAGTAGATTATTAATCTTAATGGTGTTGTCAGCTACGTATTGACCGGTCGCGCCTCTGGCAATGGTGTTAAGTACCACGGTTCGTTTCAACGGAAACATCATGTAGTCCTTAAAATTCACAATGTAGTTGTCAGAATTTATTGACGGAGTCCTGCAGTCGTAAGCGATGAACCCGTGTGCCAGTTGGATTGCAGATGTGAACCAAAGAATAAATTTTGCAAGCTCCTTAATGTACAGGTAAGCTTACTTGTTTACCTGTAGTGATTTATTTAACTAAAACATAATGATTAGTAGGACAACTTATCCACATGCTTAAGTGATCGTTTATCCTTTTTATCTTCTATTATAGCCATATTATTATCTAATAATTCAACTATAATATAAGGGTCTTAATAGTGTGAATCAAATTTACCTTTTCGTGGTTCTTTTATAGCATAAACCTGACCTCCAACATTCAAGGTACTAGGGTTCAGGTGAGCGTCATAGTAACGTTTAGATCGGTGTTTAGATTGAATTAAACTAGAAGCCGCGAATTGTCTCATGTCATCCATACGGTTAACTAGATCATGTAGATACGAACCGTAGGTTTCGGTTTTATCACGTGGTGGAAAGGAACTAGGCATACGAGCTTTTTTACCGTATATAAGTTCGAAAGGAGTGAAATTAGTGGATTCGTGTATAAAAGTGTTGTATAGAAACATTGCGAAAGGAAAAAGTTTGTCCCAGTTGTCTTATTTATTTACATAATGTTTAATGAATTCTGCTCACACGATGTGACTACGCTCTACGGCTCCATTCATTTGTGGATGATACCCTGAGGTAGTTACCTGTTTAATTTTAAAGAGTTTAGCCAAATGATGAAATATTCTACTGTTATGTCCGGATTTAATTAATTGATAATAATTAATTTATTGGGAATGGTCGCGTGGGCCTCAAGTGGGAGGCATCGGGCAGACAGGGTGATTTTCCTAGAGGATTAGCTCTAGGTTTTATTTTTATTGTAAGAATTGGATGCAGAATTTGGATTTTATACGTTAGAGAAATTGATAATTTTACCTACTTTTCGTTGTTCGCTGCTTACTTGCAAGGTGGTCTTTGGACTGCAACTCCCGTGGACGGCTTCTCTTGTTCTCTGGTCGAAAGATGATTTGGTCCAGGAAGAAGGGATGTGGTTCTTAATATTAGAAATAATCTTATATGCCGGATTTCCCAATGATAGATATTTATTGAAATATTTCCCTATGGGCTCGCTGTACTCAGTTCACAGGATGTTAAATTGTTATTATCACTAAGGTTCTTTCTTCAACTTAAATCTCTTGGATTTACACTTAACTATTAAACTTAAACTTATGGTTTTACACTTTGGATTTAATGAGTCTTTAACTCATATGAGTTCGGTCTGAATCTCCGACTCCAGCAATTCACTCGGACGAGAATCGCTATTTACACACTTGACAAGTATTATTAAAAAACACTTCCCATGAGGTGATTTTTGGAATAGGAAAATATAATTATGAAAAGACAATTTTAAATAGAAATTTTACGGTAACAAGAAACTTGCCAAGCCTCCTCGAGTGCAATATCGAGACGATCTTCCCGTGGGATTTTATAGTATATTTGACTGTTTAGATTTTGTGAATAAAAATGAACTTATCGGTTTTAAGAAAAAATAGAAAATAATAAAATAAATAATAAAGAAAAGGGGTTGCCGAAACGTTACACGGTTTAAAACTCACGCGGGCTAGCAATGAAAATACATTAACTTCTCAAGCGTCATAGGCTGCCGCACCTTGGTGTTCGTTGTTTTTATCACCTCGGTTCGCGGTTCTGGAGGGAATAATTTAGAATATAGAATTGGGTGGATCTAAAATACAGTTAAGTGTAATTCCCTGGTTGGAGGGAACGTTGACGACGTACAACGAGGTGCTGGCCGAAGTTGCTATCCCTTAAATTGTTAACGCTGCACTTTACAGCGAGCGCGGCAAAGAGGCCCTTTAAATATACGGCAATCCGTATATAATATTACCAACGAATGATCGACCTTGGTCGCTCAATATTTTTCATTCCAGGATAAAACCATTCATAAGGGACAATATCAGCTACGGATTTGCTTCGTATCGGTTGTGGTTGGGGTACCTCGATTTCTTCGTCTGCATCTGTACTTGAAGGACTCTCATTGATAGGTGTTAAATTAGCTCATCGTCTACTTGCTGCTTCTAGCGGTCTTCTTTCATCAATTTCTGATCCTGATGTTGATCCTTCAGAACTAGCTGCAGAGGTTGATCGTCCTGCAGGATGTCGAATGGTTGTACCAGATGGTTTGCTGGACTGAGGTTCTGGTGCCTCAACAGGTCCTGGAACTTCCGGTCGCGGAGACTCATGTGATGGGTTTTCACTACGCCGATCCCAGTAGCAATTTTCATTTCCTGATGACGGTCCGGGTGACATTTCGACAACATCTTTAGATGGTGGTACCTGGACAGGTCCAGTTAATAAAGGAGTTTCTTCGTCCTCTTGATTATTGACGTACGTCAATTGATAATCAGTCACTCGAGTTTTTGTGGATAACAGTCCTGGTTTGTGAGAACTTTTGGAAGGTGAAACACGATTAGTTGTGAGGCTAGGGAAAGCAATGCTTTTGCCGTGAGCTACTAGTGGTAGTGGAGCGACGGATTGAGTGGCCTGTGATTGCTTTGAAGGTCGACCAAGCTTACGTTTTTCTGATTAAGATGTTGGAATTCGGGCTATTGTTTTTCGACGCTGGATTGGAGGTGGGGGTGCTAATGAAGGGTTACTCGCTAATCTTCGCAACCTCACTCTCTCACCTATAGTGCTAGCGTTTGTTATTGCCGCGTTTGTATTAGATGATCGCAATCACTTGAAATGTTTGGCGATTGAGCTAGATTGTCTGGCAGCTGTTTCAGACTTGGTCGCGGGTAATACCATGACAACAGGATTTCTTGATAATGCATCTGCATTCGAATTTAGCCGACCTGGCTTGTAATAGAAAACTTACTCATACTTTCTGAGTCTTGTTCTCCATCGGACCAAGCACTGTACAGGTTGCTTGGCAGGAGGGGTCGGCAAAAAAAAAAAATTAGCGATTTTTATTAACAAATTTTTTTAAAACTATTAATTACTTCCAAACAAAATTTTTATTTTTATGGAAAAAAAATTTAGCTAAAAATAATTATCAAATATTATAGAAATAAAGAAATTAGTCCAAACAAATTACAAATTTTTTCAAAAATTATAATTAGTGAAAAATAATCACTAAATTTTGAAAAAATGAAAAGTTAGCCATATTAAATTACTAATTTAAAAAAAAAAATGAAAAATTAGCCATATTAAATTAATAGTCTTTCAAAAAATGGAAAATTAGGCTTATTAAATAACTAATTTTTTAAAAAATGAAAAATTAGGCATATTATTAATTTTTTTAAAAATGGATATTCAGCGACAAATATTTACTAATTTCCTTTAAAATAGGAAATGAGCTGGAATTATTTTTGATTTTTTCAAAAGAAAAAATTAACTAGTAATTACTTTTAATTTTTTGAAAAATGCTGAAATATATAGCAAAACGTTGCTATTTATGGGAAATGAGTTTAAATGTATAACTGATTTTCAATAAATTACACGTGAAGCTGAATAATTAATTATAAAAATGATATGTAAGCCTGATCCCCCGCGTCTTCAAAGTTGAAAATTTTTATTCATTTTTTTTGCAGCAAAATCGTTTAACAAAATTTTCAAAACAGTTTGCAGATTTTTTACACACCTCAAGCGCAAAAGCGCTCAGGGCCTTTACTGACGGTTCTTCCTCGTTTACAATTTTTAGTGTATATTTAGGTCATTCTTAGTTAAGACGCAAATTCGACGTCCACGGTAAAAAATCATCTTTTTTTAAAAAATGTATTAAAAAAAATTTAATTATCTTTCAATACTCGTGCTCATGTAAGTGTCCACTAAAATTCATTTCTTAATTTTATTTAATTTAGTCACAATTTCATCTCAAAGTCAGAAAACATCTCTTCCCTGGCTTGTCCCCGGTCTGATTCTGATTATGTATTAGTAATTTAAAGTGCTTAGAAATCAGATAGATTATTTAAATTATATATTTGTACAAAATAAATTAAATAAATTCTTGTAATCAAGCGAGTAAAATTACATGATATTTTTTTTTCTTCAAAAAAATTACGTTTAAGTTTGTCCCCCACATTTTGCGTCTCGTCCCCTAGCATATTTACTTTCTTGTAAAATCGGCATTTGTTTACCAACTCGGGAGAATTGAATACCTTGGATGAACGTGATTGAGTTTATACTTTGTAGTCAGCACCACTGGAACTAGGTGCACAGTCATTTGATTTATTTTACTACTGACACTATGTGGATACAGTCGGGATTGAGTAAATGGAGTCTCTCCCCTGGTATGTTTTATTTTAAAAATATTTATCTAAAAATTTTAATTCATCTGTATATTTACTTCTTGTTGTGTATAGATTCTAAGTTTTCTTGATTGATTGCGTACAATAAATACATTTGTCATTACTTTTTTTTTTGTTAATAAAAAGTATCTCCCCTGTGTGTATCTCTCCTGTCTTTTAGATGCCAGGGAAAAGACACGATATGCAGAGAAGATATGAAAATTTCAAACTAGATTTTTTTTATTGTTTAAAGATTGCATATTGTTATTTAATTTAACGTATAAATATATTCACAATATAGTTTATTAAAAAAACACGATTAGTATGTTTTTTTTTTTTTTTTTACAGAACATGGCACTCTGTTTATCAAGTCTCTCTCCTGGATCGAGTGTCTCCCTTGGTTTCTTATGAAACAAGATAAAATTAATAAATTGACTGACCGCCTTGCAGAAACGTTTAGAATAATTGTTTTGATCGAAACGTCATAAAATTTAATTAAATTATTAAATTTTTTATCGTGCCGCGTTTTATCAATAAGCGATTGACGTCTTAACTGAGAATGATCCATATCTTTGATAACGATTTTTATAATATATTCGGGTAAATTTTTCAATGAAATCGATTAGGGAAAGAATAGAGAATATATCTACAAAAAAATTCGTTAATTGAAAATATTCGTTTCGTAGATTCTAGAAAATAAATTTAAATTTTCTCTATTTTCCATTTTTGACTCTATAATGTAAAAAAAAGCAAAACAATACAGTTTTGTCAACTTGACAAATTTCACGCATTTATGAAAATTCCTTTTTTTTTTTTCTTATGAGTAATTGAACCATTGTTTTTTTTTTTCTTTTTAATTAGAGACTCTTTTCATATACTGATTAAAATAGTGATACAACTATTTCATGATCAATTTAATATTGAAATCAACTTTTTTTCATACAAAAAATTCATCTTATAACTAAGAGAAAATAACAATTACTCTATTACTCGAGAAAAACAAAATATTAATTTTTTTATCAATTAACAAAATTGTGTCGCTATTTTTCGAGTGTATTCAGAATATTCTTTTTATTACTATGAGACACAACTTGCAGAGTGAAAAATTCTATATTAAAGAATATTGATTAATTTTCTTTTGTGCAACTAAGAATAAAAATTTATTTTATCTTTTTATCCGCACATGTCATATTAATTATTTGAACTTAATGTTATTGCAAGTTTTTTGTATTTACGGTGTTTTGAGAGGGGATATCGTGTAGTACAAGAATCGTCTCGATTCTTCTTCCCTCCAACCTAATTAAGTTAATCGATTATGCTTAAGGTCGTGTAACGCTAGATCATTGTTTCGCTAATCACCATTGCTCTATTACAGACATCAGGCCCTTTCTTCCGTAAATATCTTTATCCATTTATCACGTGGTTTTTAAAGCATCTTTGTACATTTTATCAACGTTTCAGAAACTTTTTTTAAAAATTGTTAAAAATATCAATTCTATCATCAAATTGTGTACAATTAATTTGTTTTCATTAGTTGGAGTCTACACGTAAGTTTATCTAAATTATAATGCATGTACTATTATTTGTAAAAAATTAAATGATGCCTATGAGATCATTTGTTTGGAATCTAATCAAGTAAATATTTATTTAGTTTACTAAAATATTAATTTATTATAAAGATTACATATTATTTCGAATTAATCTCTTAATTTAAATAAATTTAAATAAACGAGAGTGAAATTATAATGATTCATAATAATTATTAGTTATTGTTGTTTGTTCATTATTTTAGGACAGTAGATAAGAATATTGAGAGAATAATAGCAGGAAGAGTTTGAAGCAATGATAATTATTATTATAATAAATCCTCTGGGTAGAAACAACATTAAAATTATTTAAAATCATGTATACATATTATTAGCTTAACAACTAAATTGATTCGCTAACAAATGATACTCAGATAATGGAGCCTTGAGTAATATACAGCATCAAATTCTAAAAAAAAAAAAAAAGAATAATAAAATTACGTTAGCCTATTGAGTATAGGACAGGCTGCTATTCCTTCGGAATTTGATCTGCGACCTTGATTCCTTTCGCTCAAGGTGTAAAAGCACGGTAACAAATTGGGGATAGGTAAATGTTGCCGCATCGTGAAATATAAGCTTTGCTCACGTGATATTTTGCTACAGTTCAGCCATTATAAATCGAGGCAGTCGAGCGAAAAATTCTCAGATTTTTGGGTTCTCCTTCCAATTTAAATAACATGGAAAAGAAAATGTTTTTCGGTTTGGTATTCTATATCTCGATAATGGCTCATTGTACAGATAAGGTCGAGAGATATTTCTGTAAGAAATTAAATGTTCTACAAAAAAGTCTCTTATGATTTTGCGGTAAATCTCCCTGTTTAAAACTTATTGCGGCTTGAAATAAAATTTATAGTAAATTTTTAGATCTTTTAACTTTCCCGGCGAAACTATTAGACTTATCACAAAATATCACGTGATGTTTTTTATAGACAAATTCATTCCTTATAAATTTATTCTAGTAATGTTTTTTGAAATTTGACATTGTTTTCTAATTATTCTCACTTTGATGTCCAGCTCTTAAAAAATAAGTGTATTGATCAATTTCAAAAGCACGACATCAAAATAAAAATAACTAGAAAACAAGGTGAAATTTTAAAAAACTTTACAAATATTAATTTGTAGGAAATAAAATTGTCTACAAAAAACATTACGTGATATATTGTGATAAGTCTGATGGTTTTACCGGAAAAGTAAAAAATCTCAAAATTTACTATAAATTTTACTTCAAGCCCCAATAACTTTTGAACAGAGGGATTTATCAAAAAATGATAAGATACTTTTTTTTGTAGAACATTTAATTCCCTACAAAAATATGTCTTGGCTTTATCTGTACAGTGAGCTATTGCTGAGATAGAAAATTCCAAACTTGAAAACATTTTTTTTTCTATGTTATTTAAATGGGAAATCAAAAATCACGAAGTTCCAGCTTTGAATATTAATATTAAGAGCTCAAACTTTACCAGAATTTTTTTCTCATCATCCTTAACAATATTTTCACAGTAACTAAAGAAAAGAAAAGTTTGCAAAATCCAAATGAGCATGCCTTCAGCGCAATAACACACTAAAAATGCGTGAATGATAGCGTTCGCTCCTAAGATATGCAATGTTGTTCAATTTAATGATAATTAAAAACATGCAGTCATTTATTATTTATTCTATTAATTTAATATTGATAATAAACGAAGTTTTGACTTTTATCTTATATGATGAAATGAAATCTATAACGGAATTTGACTGTTATTTTGTTTGAGGCTTCACGATTACGATTTCATACTTTATAATTCGTTTCTTTGTTTGAATTTTCCCGCGAGTGGTTTTAGATCCTCTGTAAGTCGAGCTTAAAAAAAATCTTGACAGATGATAAAACAGTTAGTAATTTTACCATCATATATGTGTAGTTTCTGCTTGCTCATAGTTATTCCAATTCTATTTTATGAAAAATAATATATATGGCTGCCGAAATCGCAGAAAATTCACTGAACTGACAGTCGGAAAAAATTAACTGTATTGAAACGGAATTATTTTGACACACAATTTTCACAAGGGTTTTAAGAAATTCGCTAAGGAACAAAACAAAAAAAAATTAAATCGTGAAAATAATTTTCGACAAAGTTATGGTGTTATCAAGCCCAGTGCTCCTGTGAATATCACGCTCTTATTCGTTCAATTCGACAGTGAAACGAGCTTTTCCTGAGGAATCTTATTTAATTGGAAAGAAAATCTATTTAACGTGTTCTGTAGTTATTATTATTTATTTATTTCAATATGCTTTTTACACATAATTTTTTTCGTTTAAATTATGAAAATCACGTTATAATCGAAATCACGATTTTTAGGCGTGTTATGTCCGCATCTTAAATTAAAATTGATTATCCGGGATTTCTCCCTTTGGTAGCGATAGAAAAAATTTAGACGAGCGATTTGGAGGTTGCGGACAACATTAAAGAATACGAGGAAGAGGTATCTTCCTATAATTTATTATTGATGGTGGATCTTTTACTTCGAAGTAAGAACCCAAACGTCTCCGAAGAGACTGGTGATCTTGTGTTGAACCAGTTATCTTATGAAAGAATAGAATGTAAATCTTTCACCTACCTTTCGATGTTTCTTTCTTTCTAGTCACGGCAGGTTAGATCCCTCCAGAACGTTGCAGCTCACTCAGCTTCCTCCTGTAGGATTTGGTTGGATGGGCGCGGCTAGGGTTGTAGGATGTAAACTTATGTGCTACTCTCGAATGAAACTCGAAAGGCTGAGCTAATGATTTTTGGCTTTTTATTTCTGATTTAGCTACAATTCACTTGTACACTAAATCGTTTACACAAATTTTTAACAATTGATATTTTAAGAATATTTATTATTCACGGATATTTTTATAAGATTTTTATTCTATGTTTAATGCGTCCTTTTTACACACCCGAGAAGTGATTTTATGCGCAAAATAACTCAGACCGAGATGGAATCGCAAATACACGTGATTTGCGTCACTATTTCAATCGGACCGGAAGTTTCTATTAATCTTTGAGGATTTTTAATAGATAAAGAGGTTGATTATTGCCTTTTCAACGCCTAAGCGGAATCCTGCAATAATTGACCGCAAAAAGATGTCAATTTTAGAATGCCTTATTGATTATTCAACGCCGAAGCGGATTCCTGCAATAAGGTTTAAATAGAAAATATTAAAGATCCTCCTATTGACTTTTCAACGACTGGGGCGGAATCCTGCAATAAGAGTGCAGGAAAGTTCGACGTTCGAATATTCGCGGACCGTAAGTTAGAAGAACCGACTAGCCATGAGCTATGGGTGCTCAGGCTTTTTATAAACTTTGATTTAGCGATTGATGGGGAATTTTTAATTATTGTTATTGGTGGAAGGTGACGACAGTTTATTAATTGTTCGTTCGCCTTATTGCAGTTATCCTCCCACTATTCTTTGTCGCACAAAAAGGTGGAAAAAGCTGACGCTGCGTTTTCGCGCGCTTTTGAAAAGAAGAGCTCTGTAATAATTATTTTTAAATAATTATTAGAATAAAAAAAAATTATTTGGACATAACAGGCGATAGTAGAGTATACCCGCGCGCTTTGCGCTTAAGGTATGCAAAGTTGATTTTTGTATTTAATAAATTCTGTTCAATATTCTAAAAGTAATATATTTCGGTAAATTTTTTTTTTTTTTTGATATTCATTTACTCAGAATACTCTCTGGTTTGAGTATGTATTCACTCTGATCCCACTCTGGAAACATTCTGGAAACACTCTGGTATCAGTTTGTATTCAATGTGGATGCATAACCGTGTCAGTATGTATCCACTCTGGATACTTTCTGGGAATACTTTGGACTCTATATCTGCTCTGGAAATACTCTGGAGTCCGTATGGTTGCATCGTGTTACCAGAATATTTTCAGAGTGTTTCCACAGTGGGTGGAAAGTCGCAAGGGATCGAGTCCCTAACATAAAATCCACCTTCAATTGGCTTATCCTCATAGTCTACAAGCTTGTATGTTGTTGGATTTGTATTCTGTACTTTTTTGATTGTAAAATTTTCAGTAGTCCAGTTGAGTGCTTAGCCTTTCTCAAATACATGTTTGTACTTGCTGATTCGAACTTTGTCTCTAACTTTGAATTTGTTTTTTCGTGTTTGTCACTGAGCTTGAAGAGGATTGTGTATTTTTTTCAAATATCTGCTTCTCATTTTTAGGAGTTACATCAATAGGTTCTAGTTAAACAGTACGATGCTTTCTAGCAATGTATTTATATACCAAATCGTCAAATATATCAATCCACTTATAATTTTCACGTAAATTGACGCCACATGTTATTCTTAAGTGTTCGATTAAAACGTTCACATGTTGATGCCTTCACGCTGCTGAATGTTGAGTGCATATCGATGTTTTTCCATCTCATGAGTTCTTAAAATTCTTTATTATAAAGTTCTTTGCCTTGATCAACGTGGAGATTTTATGGTACATGTCCTTGTTGAAATATTGCATATCCTTGGAGAAAAAAAATATTTGGCTGTCACGAACTTTACCTCACAAGGTGTTAATACGTCAGAATGTTCAGTTTCCTTAGAGCCTAGGACTAAAATTACGTGAAAAATTCCAAAAATAAAACTTTATTTTTGTTGTTTGACGTGTACACGACTATGGTCGAAATCTTAAATATTCAACGACAAATAATTTTTGATGACTCAATCGCACAGTGTAAAGCGCATGTTTATCTCTCGTATGCTTCATCAACATTCAACAACAGCTATGAAATAAGAATTGCAGTTTGACATCAAGATTTGTGTTTACTTCCAAATAAAAGTACATTACATATGTACGGAAAATTCAGAAAGTCTGATGGTACAGCTATAATTGCAATTACTCACATGGTAAACATTGGAGTTAGTCATATGTTAGAAGAAATACGCTATGAACTCAATGGTGTTGAGATTAATCGTAACAAAAATATTGTTAGCAAGTCTGATGAAAGGGTACACATCACTGAGTCTTGCTCAACAAAATACACTAGAAAATTCAGGTTGGATTATGGATGAAACTGCAGACAAATTGCACAATGACAATGGTTTCATAGATATATCTATTTTTGATATACCACTGAGTTTTCGACTGGGATTTGCTGAAGATTATCATAAAGTTGTCATTAATGCAAAGCATGAATTAATTTTAATAAGATTATAGTCTGATTTAAATGCATACGCTGTGGCCACACTTGTTGCTAGAGCTCATGCTGAAGCTGTTAAAATTACACTGCAAAAAATTGAGTGGATTGTACCATATGTGACTATGACTGATAAACAAACATTGAAGCTTTGATTTATATTACAAGTGATCCAGCTATTTCAATCGGTTTTCGTGCTTGAGAGCTGTATGAGTATCCTTTCTTATCAAATACTTCGAAGCACATTTTGGCTGGGGCCGTTTATGGAAGAGAAAAGTTCTTTCCAGAGTTGGTTCAGTAAACAATTCATATAAAACATTGGGTAATTAAATTTTCACTCTCACCTGCTCGTGCTATAATTACTGTCACGGATTTTATTTTGTTAATTATTATAAAGTGGGATTTTGGTGTTTGAGTGAAATTGGTCAAAAAAAAAGTTGTTATTTATTTTTCATATACATCACCTATACAAGTCTTTTATTTAATAAGCTTCTGATACTCTCAATATTTCTAATTATACATGTTAGGATTACTGTGCAGTATTACATGCATTGATAAGTCAAAAGGCTTAGACATTTGTTTTCATTACTGTCTTCGTAGCTCGATCAATGATCAAGGGGGTAACAGCCACCTTACGTCCTACTCCGTAAGAGTTTCAAAGCCTCTTAAGGGCTGTGGTCGCTTAGAGACAGGAGTATCACGGAACATTCATTTTGCACGAATAGTCGTGCTACCTGCAGAAAATCTAATTGCAATCGTAGAGTCATAGCTTTGGTATCCAAGCTTTTTACGTTAAACGGGTAAGATGCTCAACCTTAATACCGCGTTGAGTATTGTAACCAGAAGCTGCTAGTTTGTACCCTAAATCTAGCGATTTAACGATAATTGATGCTGCTGTCGTCGCTTCTGAGATCAGTCCTGATGAGCTCTGTCCCAGACCTCCAGTGCCACTGTAGCTAAGACTTTCCTAACATAGTCATGATTAGGAGCCAATTTTATGCGTCAAAAATATTTTTGTGCCGACAAAAAAGAAAAAGATGTTTCTTGGAATTCGACGTGAAATAACATATCTTAGCTGCAGCAAAATCAGAAGAGTATACCTAAGCTTCTTTCAAAGTAAGCGTCGATTTTTTTACAACTGTCATCTTGTCAACAAACGCAATATGAATACATTCTTTAAATTCAATAATTCATTATAGTCGATATCTTTGCAATACGAATAGCACTATTTTGTCAACAGTCGAAAGAAAAAGTAATTTTTTCTCATATCTATATTCTTTATTTTAGACTCTTACAATTGAGTGATTGCGTATGACTCTTTTAATAAACGATGTTTTTCACACGTCTTAAAGAACGTCATCTTGATGAATTCCCACTATATTTTGAGACAAAAATAACAAATGAATTTTTGCTAGAAATTGTAGACGTAGTCAAAGAGCTGTATAACATAACAATGGAGAATAACGTTATAGACAGCATACTTTCACGTTGGGAAAACAATGATCACGAATCTACCGCAACTTTGATAGTGTATAATAGATATGTAGAAGGCTTTACATATGACATAGTGGAATATCCTAATAATGTGTCTGATGATGACACGGATCATGGTTCTGGAATCATTACTGATGAGAATGGAGTAAGTGATAGTTGTTTCCGAACAAATTGCATTTATTTTGCAGTGACTATAGAGCTATTTTATTATGGATGGAGCGATTTTCCAAATATTTACTATATACTGGCTGATTTTTATTCCTGGGCTACGGTCATCGTAGCTCATCACACACAACCTCGACGTCATGTAAAAGCAATTCAACGATTTTCCTCGCATTTTTCACCGTTACTAATGTACTATTTCAATGATTTGTTTGATCAATCAGTTGCTTACGTTCATGTTAGATTTGATTTAAAAAATGCTGAATCAATTGATGACAAAACTTACGTAATCGACGAAGCACTTTGAAACAATCCTAATTCATTTCACATATAAATTAATTTATAACTGTATTTACAAAAAAAGCAAAAACATATTTCTGATTTTTTAACGTTTTAATAGCTTTAATCATTCGTGTAATAACAAAAATACCGTAACATCACTGGAGCAACATATTAAAAGGAACAGGTGTAGAATAATATATACAGGACAGTTATTTTAAAAAAATTTAGCAGTTGCAAAAAATAATTTGAGCAACGATTAGCCTTGCGGGCTAGCTCCAAAACTTTCTGCTGTTTCCAAGCTCCTTAAGCTCAATGAGCTCGAAAACATTGAGCATATATTTTCGAGCTTGTCGAGCTGTAAAATACTCTTGAATGTAATTGTTTTTAAAGAGCTTTTCAAGCTCAAAAGAGTTTGGTTTTATGTTGAAGTTTGAAAATATAAGAACCAGAAAAAAAATATTAAACGAATATTTTTCACATTTTCATTCACGATTATGTTTAAAAGCATAAATATATTCAGGCAGAAATCAATGTAATAGATCGAAATAAGGATTTAAATCAGGTGTGACCAAAATCAAAGTGCTAATTTATAAGATTTTCAGGAATGCTAAAAACGGTACTTATTCAATTTTTTTATCGAATCGCATTACGTTATGTAGTTATCCAAGAAGACTTCGAAATAAAGAGTTGGGATGATTTTGAATACATTACATGTATTCGTTACATTACGATTCATTCAGCAAAGATGACATTTGTTATTAATTAAACTTGTTGTTGTCGATGTCTTTCGAACTAATAAACCGATTTTGATGTTTGATGTGGCAATTGGCACATTCTCTTAAGGTTTAGAGCTGATTGCATTTCGAAGTCTATCATTTGAGACCTTTCTAAAAAATAAAAAAAAATGAATGAAACAAATATTTTTTTCATAATTCTCAAATATCGTCAGGTCTAATTAAACAAATAATCTGAAATTGTCAGCAAAGATGGCAGATGACAATCTCTTTCAACTGTCACAATGACCATCTGAATTAGTTGATTAGTTCAATAGTTATGAAAGGTATATTCATACAAATCCAGACATACAAACTCTCTCACATATTTTTACATATATACACACACACACATACATGCAGACACTTCGATATCATTTTCAATTTGGTCAGAATAGCTTTCTAGGACCCTAAAAATTCGTCACCTGACAAATAATCGATTTTCGAAAATAAAGGTGAGAATATTCACTTCACGAATTTTTGAGATTTAATAATTTTCTTATTAGGAAGTTGAAAAAACCCAGTGTCATGGCTGCTACATCAAAAAATTTTAGAATTTTTCTAATACACTTAAAGAAATTTGTAAATCGGTCAACCCTGCGTGCCAGCCCTAAAACTTCTTGCTGTTCCGCTGTCACTTATGTGAGAGCAAGTTGAAGTGACCTATGTAGACTGAAGGATTGAAAGACTCTTAGGGCCCTGCAACGGCAAGCCCTGATCACGATGACGTCTTCATACAAGACGCCATCGTATAAAGGACTTTCTGTAGTTGCCGGGACAGTTCCAATTTGGCTTGTGATTGACAAACGTTGCACCCGTTTCAATCTCTGCAATAGCAAACAGGCCACCCGTGGATTCGTGACCGTGCAGCCAGTCCACGAAGAAGACCTTGTCTTATTTCTGCCTTACCTAGATTTTAACGGATCATGGCTGTTTCGAAAATCGACTCTTTAAGTACGAACTCGAAAAGATTCGCAAACGCCCCCAATGGGACAAAAGACGAGATACCATTCAGCACTTACTGCTGAAACGCACCGAATTCGAGCCTCAGCGTAAGGTACTCCAGAGCATATAAGGGTACGTCGCAGAATGGCCATAAATCAATCAGGTTCTTGCCTTATCTCCAAATGTCTTCAAAATTTTTTATAGTTTCAGCAAAGATTGTATCCACCAGAAGCTAAGCAGCCAGTTCTAACACGGAGAGGAAGGAGGAGGAGACTACTTAATCACAGTTTAACTGTCATCCACGTAGTCGTTGTCGAGGCATCTGGGCATGAGTGTTGTTATGTTCGGATTTTATTAATAAATAAATAATTCATTCATTATATGAAATGGTCGCGTGGGCCTCAAGTGGGAGGCACCGGGCAAACAGGGTGATTTTTCTAGAGGATTAGCTCTAAGTTTTATTTTTATTGTAAGAACGCGAACGATAAACGCCGCGGGGAGGCTCTCTGTGTATCGACGCAGAATTTGGATCTTTGGATGTTAGAGAAATTGATAATTTTACCTACCTTTTGTTGTTCACTACTTACTTGCAAGTTGGTCTTTGTGATCTTTGGATTGCAACTCTCTTGAACAGCTTCTTCTGTTCTCTGGTCAAAAGATGATTAGGTCCAGGAAGAAGGGATGTGGTTCTTAATATTAGAAATAATCTAATAATCAGATTTACCCAATGATACATGTTTATTGAATAATTTCCCTATGGGCTCGCCGTACTCAGTTCACAAGTTGTTGAAATTTTTCATAACACTCAAGTTCTTTCTTTAACTTAAGTCTCTGGAATTTACACTTAACTATTAAACTTAACTTATGGCTTTTACACTTTGAGTTTATTGAGTCATTGACTCATATGAGTTCGGTAATAATCCCTGACTCCAGCATTTCACTTGGACGAGAATCGCGGTTTATACACTAAACAATTATTATAAAATCACCCACGCCTCTTCGTTTTTTACGCGAGTGGTACTTCTCCTGTAGTGATTTTTGGAACAGAAAATATAATTTTGAATAGGAATTTTTAACTGGAACAAGCAACTTGCCACGCCTCCTCGAGTGCAATATCGGGACGATCTTCCCGTGGGACTTTATAGTATATTGGACTGTTTAGATTTTATTAATGAAAATGAACTAGTCGGTTTAAGAGAAATAGAAATTAGAAAAAGAGGGTTGCCTAAACGTAACACGGTGTAGAACGCACACGGGCCAGCAAGGAAGATACACTAACCTCTCAAGCGTCATAGGCTACTGCACCTTGGTGTTCGTTGTTTTTATTACCTTGGTTCGAGGTTATGGAGGGAATAATTTAGAATATATAATTGAGTGAATCTAGAACACAGTCAAGTGTAATTCCCTGATTAAAGGAAACGTTGACGACGTGCAACGAGATGTTGGCCGAAGTTGCTGTCCCTAAAATTGTTAACGCTGCACTTTACAGCGAGTGCGGCTAAGAGGCCCCTTTAATATATACGGCAAGCCGGATATTACAGCGTGTAAAACATGAATTACGTGGATTCTGCGCACTCCGGATGTCAGTCCGAAAGTAGGTATGTGTGAGAATGTGTTGAAGTATGGACAGATGAATGTGAAACGAACCGGGTGTCTTCTCCGGAAGGTAGAAAAGGAATCCACGTCTTCTCTCAACCAAGTGTATTATGTCGACCACTACATGGAATTGATACTATGGGCTTATTCATTCAAGCCGATAGAAGAGAAACCGAATGCTAGAATACTCTGGGTATGGATTCGTAGCGGCTGTTGGTTCAGCGCCGAAACGCAAAGACCTCCCATCAAACGGAAGTGGACTTCGGTTCCGTTACATTAATTAATTAATTATCATTTTTTCCTCCGACAATATCTCTCGAACGAATGAACCGATTAAAATAGTTAAATTGATAATCTACGTATTTCACCGAGTTCTGAAGCTGATTAGACTTTGAAGTCTATTTCTCAAGTCGTTTCGTAGCAATTAAAATAACCATTTTTTATGATTTACAAATATGCTCGAGTCTTCTTGACCAAATCATCTGAAATTTCCAAGAAAGTTGATGATAGACAAACTTTCCTGATTGCTGCAAGAATCATTCAACTCGGCAAATTGGTTCAACAGTTATAAGAAGTTTAAACACACACACACACACATTGCAACGTTAGGGTTTACCTACAAACTGTATTTGAGGTGTTCATATACAGCTTCTCGTGAGTCTGACCCTATTAGCTCAGATTGAGACTCGTTTGTATTAAATTTTACCTGAACTGGCCTTACAATAGAAACTAATACTAGTACTTAACCTACATTGAAGTTTGGTGAGATGTATTTGGTGTCCTTGAACTGGCTAATTGCTGGTCATCCAGGATACCCTTATTAGAACCGTCATATATGCCCTCAGCAGCGGTTTTTCGTACACTTAATTGTATGCGGTGGTTGAGAAACACAGGTGGATTCGCTCGAACATTGGATAAATGTTAATAGAAGAAACATTTATTCAACTTACGTTGTTCTATTTGCCACAACACACGCACACTGGTTGCAAATGTCTGGTATTAATCGACTCAATGCTTTCAATACCATAAAAATGTTAATGTAACAAATTGTACAGGACTTTTATCAATTTACTAAATAATAGCCTGATTTGACGCGATGATTGTTATAAGGGTATGCCCTAGCTTTCAAGTACTAGGAAGTTTGGACAATCTTTCTTCAGATACTCGAGAAAACGTTGAGTACTGGGTCCTTTAATGTCAGATGTAGCCGAGTCCACGGCTTGATTAGGATAAAAAAATGGTAGAATAATAAAGAAATAAATTTAAATATAGATTAAGTTA
Organism: Microplitis demolitor; assembly: GCF_026212275.2. Classification (NCBI taxonomy): domain Eukaryota; kingdom Metazoa; phylum Arthropoda; class Insecta; order Hymenoptera; family Braconidae; genus Microplitis; species Microplitis demolitor. Next base: position 9,544,860 of record NC_068553.1, read on the forward strand.
TCATATTATAAATACTGATTCCTTTATTTGATACTTATATTTTACCTTAGAGCTTTCTTATAAATATATATTTTAATTTACAACTAAATTTACCTAAAATAACTTTACTGCGCGTGCGCCACAATGGTCTCTCGTGTTCTCGACACCACAATCCTCAAAAGCTCAACACCTGCGCTGAAGTAACTTCTATTGTATGGTAATAATTCTGATTTAATTAATCTTAAACGATAATTAACGGACTCCTACTTTAATTTATAATAAATTGACTAGCGTTGAAAGAAAACACCCTGAAAATTAAAATCAGACAAATAAAACAATTCTCCGCATGCACAGGAATCCGGAATCGAGAGCAATAAATTAAATTAAAATAAATTTTATGAGAAACGACAATGAAAGATTTAGTTCAATAAATTACCCGCATCTTCGACAAACTTATTTTAATATTTACAGAAACTTACGTTGACTTGGCCAAGGAGTCTTGCCATCTTCCAGGTCCGGCTTGGCTAGCAGATTGTGATTAACTGGTGGTGTCTGGTGACGAGGTGCACCTGACCTAACCCCTATGGTTACGCTGTCAAATTAAAATTGAATCGACGCAAAGGCGGGTGTGCAAATTCAATAAGGGCGCGAAATTAAATTTTTGCTGACCTGGCAGTAGAACACCAGGTCAACCTGTTACATTGTACAATACTAAATGATTGTTGTATTGATTAATTAGGTGTAATTAATACACTGAATAATAGACTGAATTAACTAATTGTAATTAAATATAATTGGTTAATTATTACTGACTTTATCTGGTACGAGACTAACTGTTCTCAAATGCAAGCTACAAGTTACAAGACTAAGTGATTTTGAAATAACTAACAGTAACTTCTGGTATTAGATCGAGTTAGCAAAGGCGATATAAGTGCGTATGCATGCCTTATTATAACCTTCATGCCATACTTAGTATCATGACGATTACGACCCCGAATTATTCTGGAGGCACACGATCACACATCGTCACCCCCCCCCCTTAACTTTAATCAAGGATGGCTTCAATAACAATTGATACAAGTCCGGTTGAAGTTAGATCACATACTAGTCCGACAATAACATTTCATCCATTCATACAATACAATAAATTCTCAATCATACCGTGGCTCTGTCTGGTATTACAGCTGTACAATTATTAACTAGAGTTCTAGTTAAATAAAAAAAACATTATAAACTTTTTTTTATGTATAAAATACAATTATAAAGATAATAGTTTTGTCTTATCAATATCTGTCTTACCCGACAATCAGGTACACCTATTTAAGGTACAGTAGAAAAATCGAAATACTGATGATAATATTCTGGTAATAATATCAAAAAATTGCTAAATAACAAAATAAACAAAAAATAAAAAATCATAATCAAAAATGATCACTTTGCTTGACTAAAATTTTGACAAGCTTACTCAGCAAAAAAAGTAAAAATCAAGATTCTAAATTTACGTGCTCATAAATCATAAGTAATGAACCAAAAAAAAAATAATATTGCAAATAAACAAAATGACAAATCAAAGTGAATCACCTCAAAACCCGTTTGTAAATTATATACTATTGCTGGTTTCACACAATTTTTCTGGTTGAGCAGTCTTCACTCCTGGTTCTGGACACTTGGCATGTAAATTCGCTGTTGTGATCGTTGGGTGTTTACGGAGACAAGATTAAATATGCACCCCGTGCTACTTTGGTTAAATTGATTCACCGTCTGAAGTCGTGACAAGCGTCATTAAAGAATGGATATTGTGTCGAACAGTGACAACAACATCCTCTCATAGCCTCGTACCCATCAATACCCAAGTCTCGTACCCATCAGAACCCAAGTCTGGTAGGGGCACGTGTTGTTATTGTGTTCCAATAGTCTGCAGCTAGTGCAGTAACTTTTTCCTCGAAACTCGTTCTGACATTTATCGAACATATGATTTGATACCTTGCCCTCCAAACATACTGGCTCTGTTACTGGTGCTAGTCTTGCTTCAATTGTTTGCGTATGAGTAGTTTTTGGTGCCATATTTTGCGCCATTTTCATTACTGCTTGTTGCCATTCAGTTTTTGACAAGATATTTTTCAAGTTCGTGTCAATGAACTGGATATTCTGGCCGATTTTAAGCTGGCACTTACGGTACGGATGGTAGGGTCAATTTTAAAATTTTTGCTGGTACTTCCACAGGATCTTCAGGCATTACCGGTACTGAGTTCTTTTTCTGGTATAGTAGGAGTAATACATTACTCTGTCTACGGTGAAAACCTGACAATATCGTAATTTCGGTGGTGACTAGGATATCAAACCCAATACCTACTGCAGATATAAATGCTGGATTCAACCAATATGATTGGCGATCGCCGATTCTTCCGTGAAACCGCCGCGTTCAAAGTAATTGTTGGTCGGTGCTGGCCACAAAAACCTCAGCTTGAGATAACAGATAATGGCCTAAGTTCATCACATTAAACTAACACTGATATTATACTATAATAAGCACTAGTATTAATTTAATTCACAATTACGATTTTCGTACAATGATACCTAGCTTACTCATTGTTCTTGTGTTTATTCGACCTGCGCGGTATTTTGAGATCGTATATGCTAAATGTACCATTAAAATATTATCTATATCACAGATATTGACTAAACTGATAGAGTGAAAGCTATGTACAAAAAATGACACTTTTCTGGGTGGCGCAAGCTCACGTGGGAGTCCATCAGCCCTTTTACTTGACTGTTTGTTTTTGATAAATACCTCAGCACCAATAGCTAACTCGATATTAGACTCTCGGACTTGCTCATCCTGTTTATTCTGAGCTTTGATCATAAAAGACTCGATATAATGTCTAACTTCATAGATTAGTGATAATACGGTACTACGGTGATTCTGGTTGTTGAGTTCAGTTTAAACTTTTCGTCTGGAAGGTTCTGATCCCACCTTGAATCCTTATCTGAAAAAAAGTTCTTATTATTGTTTTTGAATTACTATTTATTCTTTCCACAGGGTTTGACTGTGGATGATAAGTAGGTGTTGGATCGTGTACTATGTCAACTTTCTGTAAATATTTAGTCACTGTTTTATTGATGAATTCAGTACTGTTGTCTGTGACAACTACTCGTGGGTAACCCCAACGGTTGAATACAGTACGCAGAAAAAATACTATTACTACCTGTAGGTTCAGATATCGGTTGAACCTCCAATTACCTTGTGTACATATCAAACAAGCCAATAAGATGAGTTTTCCAATAAACTGACTTGGGTAGTGGTCTGACTGTGTCGACTAAAGCACTCTCCCATGACTCCGTGATTGGTCGTATCCTGGTATGACTTGTGGTGGATTTGTATCAGGTTTCTGTAATTTACAGTCTGTACACTGGTTGACATATTCTATGACATCATGATTTATATTAGGCCAATAACAGTGGTTAGCCACGTGGTAATACATCTTGCTAATGCCACCATAACCGGATACTAACTCTGGTTTTGCGATGGCATTCCGATGCTTCGGTGCATCTGTGAATACCTGGGATGGATGTCTAGGTTGATAGTAATACAACACGGTGTCGAGGTATTTCCATTGAGGAAAGCGAGTTGGAGTGTCCCTGACCTCGTTAACTTTTCAATCGTACCACTGTTGTCGTATTTCTTGTAATCGACTGGCCCTCTCTGTTGCAGGTTCAATGCCCTCGTATGCTCAAAAAAGAGCATCAGCCACTTTGGTGTTCATCCCTGGACGATGGAATATAGTGATTGTCCATAGCGGGTACTCTGCTACCCATCTGGCTCATCGACCTCTAGGATTTTTGATGTTTTGTAACCACTTTAAACTAGCATGATCTGTGGCCACTGTCACAGGTCATTCCTCATAGTACCCCCTCAGTTTCTGTTAAGCCCAAATAACTGCTAGGCACTCCTTCTCCATGGTATTTTAGTCACGTTCATGATTATTTAACGATCTGCTGATCGTGGTGAGGTGATATTCTCGATCTGGTCCTTTCTGAGTAAGTACTGTTTCAATTCCTGTATCAAAGGCATCTGTATATAATATAAGAGGTAAATTGTAATCTGGTGCCGTTAATGCTGGTGCGTTCAGAAGCATGTCCTTTATCTTCTCAAAGGCTTCCTGTTGGCCTGTTCCCTCAGTCTATATGGCTTTCTCACTGGTGATTGATGTGAGTGGACCCTAAATTTTCGCAACCATCTTCAGGTGACGTCGGTTCCAATTTACCGTTCCCAAGGACCGTCTGAGTTGTTTCATGCTCTGTTGGTTCTGGGTAATTCTCTATTGCGCGCAGCTTCTCGGGATCAGGGTGAAGTTCGTTCCCTCCGATGATAAATCCCAAATATTTCATTTCTGAAACACAAAATCGACATTTCTCACGCTTAATTCGTAAGCCTACCTTTCCGAAGACTATAAATAAAATTCCCAGGACTTCTAGATGAGCTCTGAATGTCGGTGTTGCTCCCATTCAATCGTCCATGTATAGATGAATATAGTTGATCCAATGGACTGGTAATTCCAGCTGGCGTAATACCTGTTTCATTACCTGTATTATCATATCCATATTTCTTTGAACCGTACCTGGTGCAGTTGATAAACCAAATGGCAGCCATATAAATTCGAATAGACCCATTCCTTTAACAGCAAACATAGTAAATTTTCGATGATCTGGTTTAATCTGAATCTGATAATACACATTGGTACAATCGATGACACTTCGATGTGCACCTCCTTTGATGGCATCCAATGAAGTATCAATCTATCTTATTGGGTGATTGACTAATTTCATGACCTTGTTTAGAGGTCTGTAGTCGATGCACCTTCTCCATATTGTTACGTTAGGGTTTACGTACACCTGCACTTCAGATGGAGTCGTGTAGCTTTTCATGAGGCTGACCCAGCCAACTCAATATGAGACTCGTCTTTTATAATTTTTACCTGAAGTAGCCTTATAAACTAAACTAAAACTAGTACTTAGCCTAGATTGGAGTTCAGTGAAGAGTTCTGGATGTCGTTGAACTGGCTGGTTAGATTGGTTCTCCAGGATATCCCTCTTGGACCGCGACTCTCATACTCAGGTGCAGCTTCTCTTATGCTTAATTACAGGAGGTAGACTGGCTACACTGGTTAATTCACTCAAACTCTGGTTCAGTCATTAACAGAAAAATTATTTATTTAACTAATAATTATCTGTTTTGCCACGTTGCACACACACTGGTTACAAAATTTTTGATATTAAACAAGTTATTGTGTATTAGCTGATAAATTGTATAATACCAACTGATTATTGTATTTATTAACTACACGTAATAAGTAGACTGAATAATTAACTGCATTAACTAAATGCGATTCACTATAATATTAATTATTACTGACGAATATCTGGTATAAATTATACTTTCGGTTACGATGCTAAATTTTTTTGAGTAACTGATAATAAGCAATATGTGAAAGGCACCAAAGCTAAAGCCAACAAGTCGGAAGCTAACGCCGAAAAGGTGAAAGGTGCGTATTAGCACGTTCTTTTACATATTGGTGCAGCCACTTTCTCCACAGAATTCATTCGGGCTTTTATTAAACGAATGCCCTGGTTGTTCGCAATTCAAGCACCCTGGTTCTGGCACTGGTGCTAATTTGGTCTTTATGGTCTGTGTTGTAATGGTACGAGTTGACTTGGGTATCATATCTTGAGCAATTTTCTTTACTGCTGCCTGCCACTCGGTGTTTGACAAAAGAGATTTCAGATCCGTGTCAATGAACTGGATGTTATGGCCAATACCGATTTGACACTTGACCGGTACTGATAGTATCGTCGATTTTGGTAATTTCACTAGTACCTATATTGGTTTTTGGGGTACTGCTAGAACTGAATTGCGTTCATAGTAGATCAGCACATTGCTTCGCTGTCTATGAAACCCTAACAGCAATGTAATGTCAGCGGTTACAGGAATATCAGAGCCAAGATACCTTGCTGCAGTTGAGAATGCCGGGTTGCACCAATACGATTGTCGGTCTCCGATTCTACCATGATACTGCTGAGTTCTCAGGAGCTCTAAATTTGTTAGGGCGACTAGTTTGTCCTCGTTCTTCGACGATAAAAAATGGCCAACGGCCGTCATTCTGGAAAAATACTGATATTAGGCTGTGCAATGTACTAGCACTAGTTTCTACAATTTTTATAACTATCATTATAACACCTAACCAACTCATTGTTTGACTTTTTCTCGGTGTCCTTTTGATCTTCGCGGTATTTTGAAATCAATAATACTGAAAGTACCTATCAAAACATGATCTTTATCGCAAATCTTTACGACATTGTGAGAGTAAAAACTGTGTACAAAATATGGCCCTTTTTCAGGTGGCACAAGCTTACGTGGGAGTCCATCAGCCCTTTTACTTAACTGTTTGTTTTTGAGAAATACCTCGGCACCAATAGCTAACTCGATATTAGGCTCTGGGACTTATTCATACTGTCTATTCTGAGCTGTGATCATAAAAGACTCGATATAATGTCTAACTTCATAGATTAGTGATAATACGGTACTACGGTGATTCTGGTTGTTGAGTTCAGTTTAAACTTTTCGTCCCCGATGGTGATCTGAGTATCTCGGGGTACAGCCGAAGCTTAGATAGGCTAGACTGACTGTCAGCGAGCTGTGAACAAATGTATCATGAGCATATACGAGTTCTGGAAGGTTCTGATCCCACTTTGAATGCTTATTTATATATGCTTATATATTTATTCTCTCCACAGGGTTTGATTGTGGATGATAAATCGGTGTTAATTCGTGTACTATATCATTAGTCTGTAAGTATTCTGTTAAGACTTTGTTTACAAATTCTGTGCCGTTATCAATAACAACTACCCTCGGATAGTCCCAACGGTTGAATACAGGACGTAAAAAGAATACAACTATTACCTGTCTGTTCAGAGATAGGTTGAACCTCCAAATACCTTGAATACATGTCACACAAAACAATTAGATGAGTTTTCTGGTTTGTTGATTTGGGCAGTGGTCCAGATGTATCCACTGAAACACTTTCCCATAACTCCGTAATTGGTCGATGTCCTGGTATAACCTACAGTGGATTTGTATCTGGTTTACTTAATTTACAGACTGTAAATTCGTTGACATATTTAGTTACGTCGTGATGAGGGTTAGGCCAATAAGAGTGGTTAGCTACATAGTTATACGTCTTGCTGATCCCACCATGTCCTGATACGAGTTCGTTGTGCGCTTTACAGATTATTGATCTGCGCTGTTCTGGTCTTGTGACTAGTTTCCAGTGCTCTGGCGCATTCTCAAACAAGTGGGTTGAAGCCGTGGTCGATAATAATATAGGTCATTATAGAGATACTTCCATTGAGGATTGCGAGTTGGAGTAGCCTTGACCATGTTAACTTTTCGATCGTACCACTGCTGTCGTATATTTGTTATTCTATTGACCCTCTCTGTGTCGAGTTCAACACCTCCATATGCTCGTGAGAGACCATCAGCAGCTTCATTGTTTACTCCTGGTCTATGGACTATGGTTATTGTCTATAATAAGTACTCTGCTACTAATCTGGCTAATCTACCTTTTGGGTTTTTGATATTTTGTAGCCATTTCAAAGTCGCATGATCGGTGACGACTGTTACTGGAGATTCCTCATAATATCCCCTCAGCTTCTAATAAGACCAAATAACTGCTAGACATTCTTATTCCGTTGTGATATAATTTCTGTCATTCTTGTTCAACAATCTACTGATCACGGTGAGGTGATATTCCCGATCTGGTCCCTTCTGGGTGACTACTGCTCTAATGCCGATATCGCAGGCATCTGTATATAAAATAAAAGGTAAATTATAATCTGGTATCGTTAAGACTGGTGCATTGAAGAGCATTTCTTTTATTTTCTCAAAAGCTGTTCGTCGTTCTGGTCCCCAAATCGACACGGCTTTCTCACTGGTTATTGACGTGAGTGGACCCTGAATTTTCGCTACCATTTTCATGTGTCTACGGTACCAATTTATCATTCCCAAGAGTTCTCTGAGTTGTTTTTTACTGGTCGGTTCTCGGTAGTTCCTGATCGCCCTCAGCTTTTCTGGGTCAAGGCATTCCAATAAATTCAAATGCATCCATTCCTACCACTGCAAACGCAGTGAACGTGCGAAACTCTATTCACTGGTACTGGATAATTTTTTGCTCCAACAACTGCTTAATAATTTTATGCAGTGCCTCAGTGACCTTTGGTGATTTTTTTATGTGGCTTGACGCGAATTAGCGTGTAATTTGTCAATTCTATTTCATATTCGATCCCTTTTAAAACCCTAGGATCTGATTGGACCGTTAATATAATTTTAGTATTTAAAAAGCGGATTAATTTGACTAACTCATTTATATTTTATTGAATAGTGCAAATCTAGTTATCTGGTATTGCTGTCTCACGAACCTCTAGCTGGTCATCGTGTTTCTATGTCCAAATCATTTTATCAGCACATAGATGTATCCCGTGGTCAATCAAAAATTTCATGCCAAAGATGATGTCGTCCGGTATCCGATTGAATACCTCAAACCACACATTTATTTCAATTTCATCTATTTCAAATGTGACAAATATTTTTCGTAAACTTTAAATCGCTGATTTATCTGCTAAAATAAAAGAACTTTTAACCGAGTCAAATTTAGTTTTGATTAGATAGTCTGTAATTCAACCGCGACCTGCTATGTAATGAACTTTCTTCTGGCAGCGAAATCAAACAGTGCTGTACATATCATGTTATTTATTTTTACTAGACATGTAAAATGTTTATTTACAATAATTCGTAATTGTTTACACGATCTTGCATTTTCTAGTATTCTGGTACTGTAAATTCTGCTGTCTTGCTGGCTTTTCATCGCTGGTTGTCTTACTTTCACTGATGATGGCTCATAGCAATCTGCCCTGCAACACTTGGCTATACAATTCCCTATTCTGACACTGCTTATTTCCTGGTCACAAATTTTATTATTGTCCGTTTCGTTATCAATTATATCAATTACTTCCGACTCGCTCGATGTCTTGTGGTCGACTGTGACATCGCATTCGCTATCTACATAGCAGTGGCGGGATAACTTACCCCCCGGCCGCTGAAGTGACGCATAGTCAGGAACTGTGAGTGGAACGAGTGCCGACTTCTGCGTTTGTTTCACTTGCTCTTTTAGTTTTTTATACAGCTACATTTTTCACTGTTTCTCCTACTTTGAAACAGCATACACAGATATCTACTCTGTCATCTGTGCAGTCTCTCGTCTAATGATTTCCTTTTTTTTCCGCAATTGAAATACTTGTACGTGCTTCCTACAGATCTTGATGATGATCTTGAAGTATTAGATACCGATCTCCTGGTACGATCATTCGACTGTGATCTTTTCCTGTAGTTGATTTTTTTATTTTTTTCAAACACGATACTGAGCTTTTTGTCGTCTTTTCTGTTAACATTTTTCTTTTTTTTGATTATTTCTTTGTTGCTTATTTTCTGATATCTACTTTTTCTTTGGACCCGTCGTACTGGTTCTTTTTCAGATTCTGACTCCGACTCCGTCGTTATTTCCGATACTGAGTCTGTCGTCGCTTATAATCTGCGTACTGCTGATCTCCTGTTATCCCTAGACTTTCTTATGACCGCTAGTCTGTTCTCTGCTTTTGATATGGATTCAGTTAATTGTTTATATGACATTATTGGCGGTAATGTATATAACTTCCGTTGGATGTCTCCACCTAATTTTGGTATTAGTATTTCTAGCTGTTCTTCTATGTGCATTCGAGATTATAGTTCATCGAAACTGGTTCTCATGTTTTTAACAAATTGCTGAGTATCTTCGTTTTTTTTTTATGGTACGTCGTAAAAATTTCCTGTAGTGCGTCAGAGTCTTTCATTGTCTTACAAAATGTAAACTTGAACGAATTCTCGACGTCTTTCCAGTCTGTCCACGTACTGGCATTCTATTTAATCCACTCCTTTGCTGTGTTAAGAGCGATTTTTTAGTAGTTCTATCCTATCTTCAAAGTCGAGTTGTTGTTCTTGACAGACTACTGTTAATGTCTGTATGCATTGCTACGGCTGTGTGTTTTTTGTAAATTTAAGACCTTTCATTTTAATTAATGCTTCCATCGATTTAATTTTGTCAGCTATTTTTTTTAATGGGTCTTCTCTAAAACTGTGAGTACAATTCATTCCTGTTTGGTATATCTTTTGGTAATGACATTGGGTGTACTGCGCTGGTTGCTGCGTAGTATATCCTCCTGATACTTGACGTGGATTTTGATATTGTTGTGATGATTGCCTTGCAGTAAATTCATGGTGTTCGTAATTATATAACGGCACGTTCCCATGCGTTCGTGATCTAATCTCACTCTGCTTCAGGTGTAATTTTCGCGAATTTTGTATTCACTCTAAACCCAATGTTTCATCAAATAGCTGCACACCTTTTGAAATATAATTCACGATGGATTTTTTCCAGTGTCCTCTATCTATTTTTTTCAGACCTAACTCTGTCTCTAGAGCCCGTAGCTGGTGTTCATTTATTATTGCTGGTACGGACTCTACTAACTCGATGCGTTTTGTCAGATTTTTCTCCTTTTTAACTTCCCGCTAAGAAAATCGACGATTTTCAAAAATGTCGGGAAGTTATTGTTTTCACCCCAATTTTCGGAAAATCGAGTTTACATCAGATGTCTTTTTGAGATCCTAGGAAGCTATTCTGACTATTTTCAGAATGATGTCCGAGTGTGGGTATGTATGTATATATATGTGTGTGTGTGTGTGTGTGTGTGTGTGTGTGTGTGTGTGTGTGTGTGTGTGTGTGTGTGTGTGTGTGTGTGTGTGTGTGTGTGTGTGTGTGTGTGTGTATGTATGTATGTATGTATGTAAACTCTTTGTAACTTTTGAACTAATGAATCGATTTGGATGGTTGAGGTGGCAATCGAAAGAGCTTGTTGGCCATCAACTTTTCTGGAAATTTCAGATTATTTGATCTGATAGACTCGAAAATATTTGCGAATTACGAAAAAAAAAAAAATTTTTTTTTTAGTTTTTTATCGATTTTTCAAAAACAACTTATAAGAGCGACTTCAAAATCTAATCAGCTCTAGTACTCAGTAGAACGCGTCGATTTCCACCTCAAACATCAAAATCGGATAATTCGTTCGAGAGTTATCGCGGGAGAAAGAAATGGTGAAAAACGGTTTTTTCTGAATATTTTCGAAACGACTGACGCGATCGATTTCAAATTTTAATCAGCTATAGAATTCAATAAAACGCGCCGATTGCTATGTCAACTATTAAAATCGATTGATTAGTTCAAAAGATATCGGCGTTGAAAAGTTAAAAAAATAACATTTTATGTTATTTTTTCCGGATAAATCATAATATAACGTACTAATATGTAAAATTCACTGTGCCGAGGAATCGACGAAAAGCTTTTACGGTGGTAGGAGGCTCGAAATTGACAATAGCCTTGATTTTTTCCGTTAACGGCGTAATTCCATCTTTGGTGATGACATGGCCGAGAAATTTTATTTCCGGTAGACCAAATGGACATTTCGGTACGTTAATTACCAGTCCGTATTCACGGAGATGCTCGAATGATATTTTTAGGTGCTCCATGTATTGCTTTTCGTCTGTTTATGCGATTAAGATATCGTCAACATATGGAAAGACAAAGTCAAGGTCGCGAGTGACCTCGTCAATAAATCGTTGAAACGTTTGAGCTGCGTTTTTTAGCCCAAACGTCATAAACCGGAACTCGAATAGTCCGAACGGTGTAATGATCGCTGTCTTCCGGTGCAACGGGTATTTGCAAAAATGCTTTTGTAAAATCGACGACTGAAAATATATTTTTACTATGTAAAAATGCACTGTTACATTAAACTAATTATAAATTTGTCGCCATTTGGTATTTGAGTAGATAATATAAACCCCTTGGCATTATTTGAGCATTTTGATAAATCGCATAAAAGGAAAATACATTTACCGTATTAGCGTGCAACCAAAGGAGTTGAATAATACGTAAACTGTAAGTACTTTTTTTGGCTAATACATTGGCGTGTAATTTTCGTTCCCGAGTTGGTGATCATTTGTATATAACATAAGAGTAAGAGAGTTAGGGAATTCTGAGTATTAGTAACTGGTCATAAGCATATGATGGAATGCGTGAATATTATACTCAGCGAATACGAATACAGTCAGTGAAATTATTTAGTATTATTTTACCAAATGTTGAGCGGGATGAATGTTTGGTTAATTTTCATTATCATTTATTATTAATTTGAGTTATTATTTTTATAATTAAATTTTGGTGCGTATTATTATTTTATTATTTTACTTATCACGTGAGAGTGATACAAAGGTATAAATATCACTCATAATTATTGTATCGAAGAGTGCTCTTTATCTGTATTATTTGAGTATAGGATAATATTATTTTGTGAATACCGTAAAATTCACCATTGTAAATTATTGGGAATTTTTACTGGAAATACTTCAAATTCTTATATGAGATTATTTTATTTAATATTTCTATTCACTTGCGAGTGATATAATAATTTACAATTATTGAAGTATTATTCTGAGATTGTTCTCCGTGAATTATATTTAGTTTGTTTATGTTCACGTGTGAGTGAGACTATTAATTATTAATAGTTATATGTTTTTACAATACATTTATTGTTTATACAGTATTATTATTATTTGGATTATAATTTTATATACGCATACTATTATTATTTTGTAAGTGATCTACTATTATTTTTTTGTTATTGTTTATGTGAGTATGCGATATATTTGATTAATTAACTTTTAATTTAAAATATATTTGAAACAAATGGTCATCAACCCGGTAGTTATTTAAATTTATTTATTTAAAGTACTGCTATCTTTTTCTTGCTTTCCTTTTCCTGAAATCTGAAACTGTTGTCCTGTCATTTATTTTTATTTTTATTTTCATTTTCGTTTTTCTCCGTTGTTTTATTTTTGAGTTAATTTTGTTCGTGGGGCACACGAACTGGCGCCCAACTAGGTTGTTTAACCCAGCCTGAGCAGAGCTGCGAGTCCAGGGAGGTTCAGGATATCTCCAGGTGGGTCCTTTTGGTTTTGTTATTGATTTATTTTCAGTTTTTTGCCAACGGAGAGCCATAACGGCTATTGAGTGCCAACCACACTCCGCCGTGGAACGCGTGAAATTGAAGGGAACGTTATACATTTATTAAAATCACTATAACTCGGAAACTATGGATTTTTGCGACTTGACTCAGATGACTTATTTTAAACGGAATAAAATTCCCTATAAAATTCCCATTGAGGGGGTATTCTGGTCAAGAAGCCGAAATTTTAGGTATTTGTCAAAGTAGCATAAAAAAAATGAAGAACATTTTTGCCATGCATTTTTTTATATTCTTAGATTTTTATCTATATTTAAGGAATATAAAAAAAAAATTTTTTTAAATCAAAAAATAACAAAATTCTTGAATTACAGGCCGGTGAAGTGCGGGCTACAACAAAAAAGGCGCTTCCTGGTTGACATGATTTCAACCTTTGTAGTGATCTAAAACAAACAAATTTAGAAAATTTTTTATTAGTAAAGATGCCGATATCACATGGACCTCTGCGAAGAAAAAAAAATTTTTTTTCACAAAATGGCGTCTGCTTAGAAAAAAAAATTTTTTTTTACCTCGTTTTTTTGACCTTGTCAAATCTTTGAAAAATACTTGAAACTAAAATTTTTAAAATCCAAGGTTGGTGCGATAGAGAGATATATAAAGAAGATTTTTACTAAATTTCAAGGGAATCGGTAAGGTAGAACTTGAGATATCATGTCAACGACTTCAAAAAAAGTAGTTTTGAGAAAAACGCGTTTGAAGTTTGAGAAACAGTTTCACTAAAATAACTCAGATAATATTTAGTACTTACTTGAGATCAATCGGCAATCCCAGATCCTAATTTGAGCCTTCTTCTTGAAAAAAACGAGTCTTCAAGTCATCCAGCAACATCCGCCGTTCATTGTGTGATTTAGTGCACTTGGCTGGCTTAGATGCTGCGTTACAAAATGCTATGTATCTCCGAAAATAATTTGAATCTTGGAAAATGCGTTTAAGGGCATATTTTTGAGAGTCTAAACTTTAAAAATATACAGAAAAAAGAAAATCCATTTTTTTTAATTTCTAGACCAGAATACTCCCTTAATGTTTTCAGTGTACTTTCAATGGTTTACGTTCTGCAAGTCAATAAAATCCGATTTCATAGGAAAACTTACTTCCGCAACGGACACAAGTGGAACAGCTCGAATTGCAACTGAGTTGCTAGGGGCACTTTTGAAAAACACCAAATGCCCTACAATTTGCGACCAAAATCGCGTCGATATCATAAAACGTAGCTGAGTACTAAAAAGTTAAAAAAAGAGTCATTTAATTTACGCGTATTTTAAATAGGAAATCTTTGAAATGAAATGGAAAGTTCTTAGGATTGGACTTAAAAGGTCAAACTTGGCAGGAATTTTTGTTTCAGGTAGTAGTCTGGTAACTTGGGTTCATAAAATCGAAAATTTTTTTTTTTGCGTAATTTGAAAGTACAATGTCTTGAGAATATACTATAAACATTTCAGACAGAAATTCAAAATATGTCGGGAGTTATAACGAGTCCCCTAGAGCGTCTCGGAGTCAAACCTTTGAGGTCGACCGGCAGCTGCAACCGCTTGGACCCTTCTATTGTTTACGCGCATTTTTTATACCTGGGTTGACTCTGTTATTCTATTATATATATTTATATATATATTTATGTATATATAATATATATTTATTTTTAAGTATATTTAAGTTAAAATTCACAGTACTCTGTTAGTAATTTTTAATTTTAATTGTTTTCTAATGTATAGCCGCAATTATGGCCTTTGACATTTTTTGCCTTTATATCGCAAACTGCTTTACTTTTCCTCCTCTGTCTTCCGTTGTGCGGCTGTGGCCCGACTTGTGCTTATAATGTACTGCATCATTACGGTGATGCCCTGCAACCTCCCTTGTGCGATGGAGGTGAAGTGGTTAAGGAAATCACAGAGAAAACCTAGCCAGTACAGTTCGGTTTGGGTGAAGCTTCAGTGCGATAAAATTCCCATTTTACCGATAACTGGATCTTCATCCCACGCCTAGCGATCAGAGACCTTCGTTCAGACCCAACGTGTGGCTAAACGGTCACCCAGCTAAGTAGTGATCATGTTCGATGCTACTTAACTTCGGTGATCGTCCGAGCCACGCGCGTGCCGAACGGCTGTCTCAGTCACCTTACTCTGTTAGTATTTGATCGTACGTTGACACGTAAGCATCTAAAATGGATAGGAAAGGAAAAAAAACGTGGTACGAAAAGTCCTGGAGATCCAGGCATTGAGCGAAAATTTCACTGTTTAGATACACTGCTGAAAAAGATGTAACATTTGTGAGTAAGTCTGCTGAAAAATTAAAAAATGAAGAAGATATTGAAGTAGCCATTGATGAGAGCCCAACGTACGCTCTTTCAAGTTTTACTTTAGTATTCAATGCTTTAAAAAGTGTTCTGATTTGTAAAGTTTGCAAGAGAGATATAAAATTTCTTAAAATCTCAAGTTGGATTCCAATTTAATATAGTGGAAACCTAAAACATGCAAACCTTCTCAATAAGACAATTTATAGATAAATTGAGTAAAATATAAATAGCCCGAACTGGGAATCGAACCCAAACCATGTCGGTATCGCGCCGAGTGCTCTACCAGTTGAGCTATCCGGCACTATACTATATTCCGATCAATTTCATCTATAACTTATTGAGCCACACCGTCTATCGTACGGTATTAACACAATAGGATTTAACGTGTGTATAAAGAGTAAGCGTAATGAATTTGTTACCATTAATTCTTGCCCAAAAGTGAGGAATGTGTTTGAGGTCAACAGACGTCTTACTTTTGTTATGTGACTACTTGGTGTTGGTTTGCCGGGTATAAACATTTTTTGTGCCATGATGGATTTGGGACCAGGGTTAAGTAAGAGCGGATTCTACAGTATCCTTGATACAATACATATTGCTGTTAAAAGTGTTGCTAAAGTTTTATTTCGTAAAGCAGCACAAGAAGAAAAAAAAGAAAATGAACAAGAAGGAAATATTGCAGATGAAATAACAGTTTCGGGTGATGGTTCATGGGCAAAACGTGGCTTTACTTCACTACTAGATATCGTTACTTTAATCAGAAAGTACTCTTATAAAGTAATAGACGTTATTGTTAAATCTAAAGTTTGCAAAGCTTGTGAAAAGTGGGTGGGTAAAGAAAATACAGATGAATATTTAGAATGGTACGAGGATCACCAGACTGAGTGTACGGCGAATCACGAAGGAAGTTCTGGTAAGATGGAGGTTGACGGAGTTATTGAAATGTTTCGACGATCCCTTGAAAAGCTCGGTGTAAAATATAAAAAATATATTGGTGATGGGGACTCCAAAACTTATAAAAATTTGATAGAAGCAAATATTTACAATAATGAACCGAAAATTGAAAAAAATGAGTGCGTTTTACATGTGAAAAAGCATATGTACAGACGAGTCAAAGAAGCTAAAAAAACTTTAACGCAGCTCCAAAAACCTAAAAAAACAATAGAAGCTGCTGAAGAGACAAAAACGAAGAAAAATTATAAAGAAGAAAAAGAAGTTACAGCGAAGAAAGGAGTAACTCCGAAGAAAGATACCATTGATACCGAGAGCACCAAAGCTACCAAAAGTCTGACACTAACTAATAAATTAATGATCAAACTTAGTACTTATTATGGCTTAGCTATTATGAGAAATGAAGCCTCTGTTGAAAATATGAGAAAAGCTATATGGGCAACTTATTATCATTTGATATCAACTGATAAAGAGCCCCAGCATTCTTATTGCCCAGAGGGTCCCGATTCATGGTGCAAGTATCAAAAATTGAAATCTGAATGTCATGAAGATACGTTTGTTCATCCACCTGCTTTCGATAAAGACACTGCAAATCTTTTGGAACCAATTAACGAAGATCTGTCATCAGATGATCTTTTGGAAAGATGTTTAGAAAGAAACACACAGAATAGTAACGAGGCTTTTAATCATTGTGTTTGAAGTTTTGCACCAAAACATATTTTTGTAGGCCAAAAACGTTAGAAATTGCTGCATTCACTGCAGCATGTATATTTAACGAAGGATTTTTCCCAGTACTAAAAATATTGGAAGTCATGAACGTTACGCTCGGCCCGTGCGCTGTCGTGTTTGCAAAATCCTACAATAAATCTTGGATTGCAAAAGCGGAAAATGCCACAGCAATGTCATCAAAAGAAGCTCGAAAGAGTCGAAGAGCGGACAAAGTTGCGGAGAATGATGCCTATGAAGAGGATGAAGGCATATTATACGCTCCAGGCATAGACGATTGACGTAAGTATAAGTTTACTCATGAAAATTTGTTGTTGAACTTTAAACGCGTTCTTCTCAAAACATTGTTTTTCTGGTCAGCCCGGGTCCTAACTTTTTTTCTACTGAACCGATTGCTTTAAAATTCTAACAGGCTGTTCTACACACTTATAGTTCTCGTCGGTACTAACGAGAATTTTTTTCACCCCTAACTTTTTATTTTACAACCCTTTCTTTGCTCAAATAAAAGGACTTTTTTTTCAAAGTCCTCCATTTTGCTATTTACCCTTGAAATTTAACTTCAGTAGTTCCAACCAGAATGAAATTTCTATAGATTGAGAATAATCAAGAATATTTGATTTCAGATAACATCAAGAGCCAAAATCACCCGGGACACCCACGTGCATTTTTTTTTTTGGAGGTTCCAACTTCGAGTGACAATAACAATAGTAATAAACTATTAAATTTTTTCAAATAAATTTTTTTTTTATATTTTCAATATGTAAATAAAAACACTCTAAATATACAATATAATTAATTTTTATTTTCCTATAAAAAACCACCCTCCAAAGAAGTCATGAAAATAGGCATAAGTTACCAGACTACTACCTTCAGCATAAAAAACAATATTTTGCTTGATGAGCAACAAAAAAATACTTTCGCTGAAAACGAAGCACCCATATATATATATATATATATATATATATATATATATATATATATATATATATATATATATATATATATATATATATATATCTGTGTGTGTGTGCAATTCCGATGATAATTAAACCAAAAAATCTGGGCGTCGGTTGACCCTGCGGGCCAGCCCCAAAATTTCCCGCTGTTTTCGACCTCAAAGAGCTCGAAAACATTAGTGTAGATATATTTTTTAGCTCTTCGAGCTCGAAAATGCTATCACATGCAATTGTTTTTTTACGATCTTTTTAAGCTCTAACAAGTTACCTGTTATGCTGAAGTTTGAATATTTAAGAATCGAAAATCATCAATGAAGCGGTTTTTGAAATTTAGTTCCTGATTATGTTCAGTAAAATAAGTGTCTTGAGGCAGAAATCAATGTCAGGGATCAAAATCAAGATTTAAATAAGTTCTGACTCATGTAAGAAACAATAAAATATGAAATATCCGATAAAAATATTAAAAACTACGTTTGATCGATTTTTTTGTTGATAATATGATTTAAACTAAAAACCAAGTTCGATGACATTATATGATCAAAAGAAACCATAAAAAAGATGAGTTGGTATGATATCAGGCACATTTTAGTACGTTATATTATGATTTATCCGGAAAAAATAACATAAAATGTTATTTTTTTAACTTTTCAACACCGATATCTTTTGAACTAATCAATCGATTTCGATAGTTGACGTGGCAATCGGCGCGTTTTATTAAATTCTAGAGCTGATTGAAATATGAAATCGATCGCGTCAGTTGTTTCGAAAATATTTAGAAAAAACCGTTTTTCACTATTTCTTTCTCCCGCGATAACTCTCGAACGAATTATCCGATTTTGATGTTTGAGGTAGCAATCGACGCGTTCTAGTGAGTACTAGAGCTGATTAGATTTTGAAGTCGCTCTTATAAGTTGTTTTTGAAAAATCGATAAAAAACTAAAAAAAAAATTTTTTTTTTTTTCGTAATTCGCAAATATTTTCGAGTCTATTCTATTAAATAATCTGAAATTTCCAGAAAAGTTGATGGCCAACAAGCTTTTTCGATTGTCGCCTCAACCATCCAAATCGATTCATTAGTTTAAAAGTTACAAAGAGTTTACATACATACACATACACACACACACACACACACACACACACACACACACACACACACACACACACACACACATGCATACACACACTCGGACATCATTCTGAAAATAGTCAGAATAGCTTTCTAGGACCTCAAAACGTCGACATCTGATGAAAACTCGATTTTCAAAAATCGGGGTGAAAACAATAACTTCCCGAAATTTTTGAAAATCGTCGATTTTCTTAGCGGGAAGTTAAAAAATCTTAAAAATCAATTTTCAATTATCTATACAACTAACAATGTATCATTTAGGATAATTATGAAATTAATTTGTAGTATTCACTTATACGTGATAGGTATATATAGACAGGTGGAGGAGAGTAACGATTGGTGTAAGTTGAAAACAGCGGAATCAACGCCCGAGCTAATGAGTTATCATGAGGAAATATCTAAATTCGTGGGGGGTAATAGTACTTTAGCAAAAACAGAGGGTATCGAAGTCATACTCAGACTCCAAGAGGAATTCATTATCGAAAAAAGGAATGAAGGAGCCGAGGTCGACTTGGATCAGTTTGAAGGGGAGTTGGAAGTGCGCGAGTCTGTTAGTAGAAGAGTGTTTTTCGCCTCCTTCATGGTAGCTGAAGGCCAGATTTACAATGGGATATTGCCGGTGTCAGATTTTCAGCGGGCCATCGACGTCATTTTGGGAGACAGTAAGGGAATGGAATTTCCTACCGGAACGGATGCAGATAGGATAAAAACATGTCACGTAACGATTTGAATTATTTGATTTTTAATTAGTTTGAAGTTAAATATTTTAATTCTATATTTGAATTAGAATCGTTACCCGGGCATTCCGCCATTTCGCCGATGAGACGGCAGTCCGTACACAGTGCTAGCGCATGCGCATAGAGTATGAGAGAGCACGTGTGTAAATTTATTTATTTTTATAATTTAAAAATACAAACGGTTGATGTTTGTTAATTTTAATTAATTATTTATAATTTTGTAATAGTTGGGATGCGCAATTTAGCGTAACATTATGCCCCAACAATTGTTATCATATTTTTTCATTTAAACTTGTCATCCAACTGAGGATGTGAAGTGATGTTTATTATTTGGTCTATTATTATTTAACTTATTATCTGATACTAAAGAAAAAGAAAAAACAGGAGTATGATATGAATAAATGGTTCATATACTTAAGTAATTTTTCATGTATCATTCAGGCGTTGAGAATTTATTTTTATAATTTATATCTTTAATTTAAATAAGGCCCAGAGCTGACAAAAGTAATTATAATAATAATTAAGGGCGATGGTGGTGCCATGTACGCGACGACCAACAGGTGGAGGTTTGCCTAATTAGGTCAGAAAGATACGGGAGAGTATTGTGAACGGACGTGGTTTCTGTAAAACATTGTGCTGTTGCTAAAAATTTAAAAATTAAAAGTAAAGTTGATTAGTTCACTGGGTGAATTAAAATAAATAGATATTTTTGGATTTTTTTTTACTGAATTTTGGCTGATTATTGAGTAAGTACTTTGTATTTCTTTGTGCTGGATAATATTTTTCACCCGATAACCTCCCCCGGTAGCTGTTGGTCGCCGCGTGCCGGAAAAATAATTTGCGCATATTTATTATTTACTGAATGATACATGTTTTCTTTAATTATCCATAATTATTATTAATTATTGTTGGATATTTTCTTTAGTTTATCGGTGAAAATATCCAAATAGTATTTGTATACCGTATGCAGCGTGGTGAAGGGTTGCTAGTATACATATATATATATATACTTGTAATATATATATTTATAGAATACACAGTACTTGAGTAAATTCTTCGAGTACTGACGTCACGATTGAGATATTATCCCAAAGTATTTAAAATATTCTTTTTTTTTGTTCTTACCTAAATTATTTATATAAATATTGAGTATTATTTATATTATTATTATTTTTATTCATTTACCCCAGTGGTCAAGGATAATTATGGAATTATTATTCTTATCCTAAAATTATTATTTTTATTTTGATTTTGAATTTATAAGTTATAAAAAAAAAAAAAAAAAAAAAAAGGAAAAAGGAGAAAAAGAGAGAATGATTTATTACTTCAAAGGTGAGTGAGAAGTATAAATTCCGTATCTTTCTCTCTCTCACAAGTGGTGAGAGATATAGTAAAACAAAAATAATAGGCATATTGTCGTTGTCTATTATTTAAGAAATTTCAAAGGAAATAAGTTATTCTTTATTCAATATTTAGAGACAAAATTATTATTAAGGTCACGGTATATTTGTTATTTTTTTTTTAACATTAAATGTCTGGCGCCTACGTGCACTAACCCAGCCTGAGGAGCTGGTTCAGGCACAACCAGTATTTATTTTATGTTATTGTTTAAATTTATTTTGTTTATTCATATATACTTTTGAATATTTAAATATTATTATTTTTTTCTTTTTGTATTATCTATTATTATTTATTTTCTTTTTTTAACACGTGGGTGACCGGATACGGTTTACCGGTCGATCCGCGTCTCCGTCGCGGAAATTAATTACGGTATACGTTATAAACATTGCTGGCGATAATGGATGCAGAGGTATGGGTTTATAACCAAAGAATAATATACATTTGGAGGGTGCCACTGATGCTGAAAACAAGGTATAGATTGATCAAACATTATCCATTTCCTGCCATGCTGTCAGCAGCCTCAAGATACGGGATGATCATAATGCCGACTACACCGTACACCGCTATAAAAGAAGGCGAATATGTATCACTTACGGAAATCGACATAGGAAAGAGTAAGGTAATCGCTAGTCGATTATTTGGGATGGGAAGAGTTGTTACACATGAGATGGAAGACAGAAAAGAATGTGAAGCAAGGTTGTATGCAGGAAAGAACATCAATACCAACGAGTGTGACTTGAGGGTGGTCAAGCTGGAAAAGACATTTTGGATGAAGTCATACAATACAAATGCTTGGTTGTTTGTTGCAAGGAGCGATAATTTTGTAAAAATTAAATGTGCGAAAAATAAGACCGAGGAATTGACAGTGAACGAAACGGGAGTTATGTGGATGCGGGAAGAGTGTAAGGGAGTAACGGGCGAAACATTTTTGACTCTAACTCAAGGAATACATGCCGTGGCCAAGATTATGGATAGAGAGCTCAGTTGGCCAGAGATTGGGAAAGAGTTGGAAAGGAACCCATATTGTTCTTGACGAATTAATGGCCGCGGTAAGGCAAATGCAAGGTGATGGGGCCACCATGAAAAAGGAAGGTGTCAAGTTCGCAGAAGTACGGCAGGAGCTGCGTCATATGGTAGAGATTGAAGGAATACGAGCTGAAATCGCGGGAGTCAAGACCTTGGCCGTGTACTTCCGCATAGGGCTAGGCGTCGTAATATTTTTGATTTCGTGTGGATGGTGCTCAAGATTATACATAAAACAGAAAATTCAAGAGACTGAGAGACGGGCAGAAGAAGGGAAAATTGCAACAGTAAAGAAGTCAGAGGCATGTACAGAATGAAAAGTCCGGGTGGAAAATGAAAAACGGACAGAAGAAAGGACGACATCGATAGGAAAACCTAGGATGGGAGCAGTTCAGCAAAAGGATAACGAGTTGGACATTTGGAAGTCGCTGTCAAAATCGAGGCGAACAAAAAAAGGAAAGAGAGTGGATATTATTGGATTGGAGGAGAAGCTCAGCACTATTGGAAATGACGAGGCACAGGAACCATCAGGGATATCACATGCGGATTTGGAGATGATGCAGCTAACACAACTTCCTCATCACGATGACGAACCGGAAGAATTAATCAGAGCCACTACTGTCCGTCGGAGCATTTGGCACTATAAAAACTTGAGACTGTAGAGGAGCTCGAAACCAACAACCTACCCGTCCCTCGCTCCTATTCCAACCCATTTTCTTTTGTTGTTGCAGGTATACCAACAAGGAAAACGCAGCAAGCATTATGGGTCGTCCAAGTCTATTGGGTTTACAGGATCATGAGGGCTGGGGTCGATGAAGTCCCAACTACATTGTACAAGCAGTAGAACACAAATTACTATTTCATTAGTAGATATCTAATATAATTATCCTCACATGTATTGTAATTTCGACAATTATTCTATTTTCTTTAGTATGTAGATAGTCTCTTCAGGGAATCATAATCTTCATCTTTTTATCTATACTATTCTTTTGTTTTTGGTTATAGGAATGCAAAATGTATACTACTGTTCAGTGGAGTATTAATATGCGTTTCAGCTGGACGAAAAGGGGGATCGTGATTTCGAGTGGTTTCAGAGAGTTCACATGCGATCTACCCTGTGAATAGGATTGTCCCTTTTAGCATTCGGGAGAATGGCTTTCTTTTTCGAGCCTGGGGAGCGTGTGACGGGTGGGCTGACGCCCATCTGTCTAATAGTAATTAACAAATAATAAATAGATAAATACAAATCCAGAAAGCAATATATTTGATTTCATTTCAATTGACAGTATACAGCTGCACATAAGTATCGCATTATATTAGTCGCATTGAGTCTTACTTTTTTTAATACAACGTGACGAGCAGACGTTTTGCGTGGTCAGCAGTGTTGACTGTGGAAAGAAAAGAGTTCCGTTGGAGACTGCAGAGGGATATTTTCTTATGCAGCAAGAAAAGAGTTCTCATGGGATCGGTGGAGTGATATTTCCGAGGTAGAATATGGTAACCACAGAAAAGAGTTAGTTACCATAGTTAAGCTGATTCGAATAGTCGTCTGCTCGCGCATTAATATTGTATCTCCTTTATTTTACCGCTATATTTACAGATCACTATAAGAATATAATTAACGTCACTATTGTTGGATAAAAATATTGTATTTGTATCTGTACCATTATGCTATCCTAGATTTGTAAAAGAAACTCTCAGGGATTTTTCTGGGTACTTCCATATTTGGGGACGCCCAATAAATAAATATCCACATAATTCGCATATAGTCATTCCTTCACTGAGCGACCCACACCCTTTATAACATCCTATTAAATTTCTAGAGACGCTGAGCTAGGCATGGTAAGTTCGGTTACGCAGTAAAAACATTAAGGTGTAAGCTCACACGTAACATGTCTAATAAATAGATAAGCCATAATGTAACACTGGCTTCGACGATAAAATAATTATTTAACGTCCTCTCCGTTCTAACCGTGAGATATTTTTTCCAGTATGTTGCAATTGATGAAATAGTTTTAATAAATGCTATTTTTATTGTCAATATTAATAGGATTATTGATATTAATTTTCGATGAAACTAACAATTATTGCACGACTCATGATGCGAAGCATCAGAGCGTGCTCTACGATCAAAAAAATTTTTTCCCCTCAGTTCGGCAACTACATCCAAAAAATTAAATGAACAAAAAAATTTTATAAAATTTTTAGCGATTTCTGGAAGTCTGTATTTTCGTAAAAAATGCTCGAATCGGAAAAATAAAGGAAGCAAATGAAGCTTGAAATCTCGAGTTTAAAGAATTTCCCTCTTAATTACTGTGCGACTATTAGTTGCTGAAATATCGATAATCAAAGACAAAAGGATCCTTTTTCGTTTGAAGGCTGATATCTCAACAGCAATTATCGTACAGCGAAACAAAAAAAGCAAATTGTAGCTGAATAAATTTTCTAAATGAGTCGTGAATTGATTTTTTCGAAAAAAATTTTCCCGGCTTCGTGAACATAAAAAACAAAACCAAAAAATTTCAAAAAATTTTGTCTCGCCTATTTCTTATGATTCCGCAAAAACCGTGGCTCAAGAAATTATTTTGCTGGAAGATCATTTTTCATGAAAATAGAGACTTCCAGAAGTCGCTAAAAATTTTATAAAATTTTCTTGTTCCTTTAATTTTTTGGATAATACTCCAATTATTATACCCTTGTTGGTTTAGAGAATTAAGATATTTTGCATAGTATTTGGAAGATAATTTATTGAAGATTAATTTCATGATTTTAAAATATCGATTTAATTCAATAAAAACGGAAAAAACATCAAAATAGTTTAAAAAAATTTCCTGTCCATCATGTATGAATCCCGTATGCACTGTAACTTGCGAAAAAAATCCAGTAATTGAAACAAATTTTTTTTTTTCAATTCTTCGAAAGATTTGGAGGTCTCCTATTGCAAATAACTAGGTAACTCCGTGCCGTTTAATTACAATCAATAGAAAAATAAAAAGGCTGTATAACTATACACATATCTACGTAAAATTACTATAGATGATGATATATCATACATTATACGTACATTTATTCCACCAGGGGCGCTTGTGCATCATCGTCCTAGTACAGTAGTTTGTTTAACTTCCCGCTAAGAAAATCGACGATTTTCAAAGATTTTTAACTTCCCGCTAAGAAAATCGACGATTTTCAAAATTTTCGGGAAGTTATTGTTTTCACCCCGATTTTTGAAAATCGAGTTTTCATCAGATGTCGAAGTTTTGAGGTCCTAGAAAGCTATTCTGACTATTTTCAGAATGATGTCCGAGTGTGGGTATGTGTGTGTGTGTGTGTGTGTGTGTGTGTGTGTGTGTATGTATGTATGTATGTATGTAAACTCTTTGTAACTTTTGAACTAATGAATCGATTTGGATGGTTGAGGTGGCAATCGAAAGAGCTTGTTGGCCATCAACTTTTCTGGAAATTTCAGATTATTTGATCTGATAGACTCGAAAATATTTGCGAATTACGAAAAAAAAAAAATTTTTTTTAGTTTTTTATCGATTTCTCAAAAACAACTTATACGAGCGACTTCAAAATCTAATCAGCTCTAGTACTCACTAGAACGCGTCGATTGCTACTTTAAACATCAAAATCGGATAATTCGTTCTAGAGTTATCGCGGGAGAAAGAAATAGTGAAAAACGGTTTTTTCTAAATATTTTCGAAACGAGTGACGCGATCGATTTCAAATTTTAATCAGCTTTAGAATTCAATAAAACGCGCCGACTGCCACCTTAGACATCTCAATCGGTTAATTTGTTCGAGAGATATCGCGGGAGAAAGAAATGGTGGATAATGGTTTTTTCCAAATATTTTCGAAATGACTGACCCGATTAATTCTAAATTCTGATCAGCTTTAGAATTCAATAAAACGCGCCGATTGCTACCTCAACTATCAAAATCGGTTGATTCGTTCATGAGATATCGTGGCAAAAAAAAAATGCTAAAAAACAAGTTTTTCCAAAAATCTTCGAAACAGCTGAACCGATCAGTTTTAAATTTTAAACAGCTCTAGTGTTTAATAAAACGCGCCGATTGCCACCTCAATCGTCAAATTCAGTTGATTAGTTCGAAAGATATCAGCGTCGAAACGTTTGAAAAATAACATTGTTTGTTATTTATCCACGACAAATCGTCACATAATGTACCAAAATGTATTCTAAATCTTCCTCACTCTTTGTCGCTATAATCTCTTTGGATTACTGTAAACAAAAACGTAACTAGTTCTTTAATACGAATCATATTATCGATTAAAAAATTAAATAAACACCGTATTCAATATTTTTTCCAGATATTTTATCAACCATCACTTTGATCTGAAACAAAACTTATTGCAATTTTTATTTTGATCACTTGCATTGATTTCTGACAGATGAATTTATTTTATTAAACATAGTTAGGATAAAAATAAAAAAACCTGTGTTCATTGGTAATGTTCAATTTATTAATTTTCAAACTTTTCAACATAACGCGTAACTTGATATAACTGGAAAAGATTTTTTTAAAAAACCGTATAGAAGCGTATTTTCAAACTTAAAAGTGTACTCGATAGTATAATTACACTGATGGCCTCGAACTCCTTGTTTTTTTTTTTCGTTTTTTCAAAATTTCTAAAAAACGATTGATCGATCACCTCCAAAATCTAATCGACTCTAAAACTTGACAAAACGCTCCGAATATTACAAAAACCGTCTCAATCGAATAATTCATCCGAGATATCGCAGAAGAAAAAAACGGTACAAAACAGATTTTTGCGAATATCTTTGAAACAACTGAACCGAATGATTTCAAAATCAGATCAACTCGAGAATTCATTGAAACGCATCAAATGCCACTTTAACAACTACAATCAAATCATTTGTATAAGAGATATCATGAGAGGAAAAAATAGTAAAAATATTTACGAAACAACTAAACCAATTAATTCATAAATCTGTTTAGCCCTCAAACACAGTAGAACAAATCGATTACCGAAACAAATGCTAAAAAGATATATTTGAATATTTCATAAAGGAAATTATATTAATTAGTTACTAAACTAATATTTCAATGTTTTTCTCATATTTTCAACAATGAGCAAATATGAAAAAATTCAAACACCTCAATTAAACATTTTAAGAAATGTTTCTGTTATTTAAATGTAGAAACTTTAAATTTTTAAATCTTATAATAGCGATAAATCAAAAAGCGATGCTACATTACCTGATGCGAGTTAATGTCCGGTAAATGTCCAAATATCCAATTACCAAATTGTACTTCAATATATTTACACATAATATATAGTCATAGAAATAAACATATGTAATTCTTGTTATGTGTAACTAGCATCGCATGTAATCAAATTCATTCATTATGAATAACAATCATTAAAAACAAATAAGATTTTTTATTAACCATAAAACAATAAGTTAGTTTTTTTTTTATGTAAATTAGACATAACATGCTTGCTTCGCTCGCCTTCATTCTTTCAAAAATCTCGCTACTATCTCAATCGACCAATCGACAACTGAATAAAATAGTCACAGAAGTGACGTAAAACGATACGATATCCGGTCATCAACTTTTTAGAAGAGGATATAAATTGATTCTACACTAGTAGATCGATAAGTTAATAATTTTATCAAAAAAGCGAGCGAAATTCGAAAATTCATTATGCCAGAAATGCTTTTTTTTATTATAAAAAAAACGCTTCATAATTTTAAATAAATAGAAACCTGTTTAAAATTCAAATCCTTAAAAAAAAATAATTATTTCTTATTTCTCGCATCTACGTGTAGTATAAGAACGGCTTGGCAACGTGTAAAAGGACACTGTTTCGAAAATCTCATAGAATCCAATAGATTTTCATCCATTTCTATAGAGATTTTATAAAAATGAATGAGTTCTAATGAATGAAAATAAGAAGTACTATAGTTAAGTATAGAACCTTATATAAACAGCTATAAGAATCTATCAGATTTTTTAAGCAGGGGATTAAGGCTCCAAATTAGAATAAAGAAATATTTACTATTATATATTTAGTTATATTAAGAAAACTACAACTTATTTATCCGTTTAATATAACCTGCATTAACTAAATATATAAAACAAAAATAAATTCATCATCGGAACATTCTCTAATGTTGATTAAAAAAAAGTCGCACAATGCAGAAATCTGGAAAAAATATCAAGATCTTATTAACTTTCGATTAAAAGAAATTTGCTCAACAGAAAATGAAAAACTTTAAACTTAAATAGATATAGCCATGCATGATCAGACCTGAAGTATTCAATGCTTCAAACATGATCATGTCTAATTGCAAGGCCTAAAATCATACGTAAACAAGCATAATCATATCTAAACATTTTTTCCCAGGATAATCAAAGTAATAATAAAAAATATAATATTAATAATTATCATGGGCGATTGAGACGTGCACTTTTAGATATTCCAACATTTCTTAAAAACATTTAATAATACGCAATTGAAAATCTATAAGTCGAAATTATAGTTAACAATGTATGAAAAATTAACATGATATATTAAAAATTACGGCACCAACTATAAAAAATTTATGACAGCTAGTATAGGTTATACTTATAACCTAGAATTATTTTAATATCAATCAACAGAATTTTTTTAAATTATAATACTTACTAATTTTGTCTTAATAAATACTATTATTAGTTGTAATATTTGATAAAAGCAGTTATTTGATTACTCGAAGAAAGGTACTTTTCTAACTAGGGAATACGAGTACCAATGTAACTTCAATGTGACGGTTAATTGACGTCATTTTCTGTAATTTGATTTTCCAATTACAGCTTTAATGCAATTTACTACATTAATAAACAAAAAATTTACCGCAAATCTTAATCTTTAACTATAAGCGCATTTTACAATTTACCTTGATAGTCAAATTAGCAACAAGCTGACAACAAATTTCTGCAACATTTTGTTGCTAAGTTAGCCGTAAAAATTGGCATTATCATAAAGGGATGGTAACCTGTCGTCAACTTTCTGAGATAGTAAATGACGAAAGTTGGCATTCCGTTAGTTGACAAAAAGTTACCTTTAACCTTCTTCGAAAATTGTCAAAAATGGTGACAGTAGATTTTCACCAACTTATGTTAGGAATATAAATCACAATTTGTAGTCATCAACTATAAAAGCTGAAAGCTACCATCAACTTAGTTGCAACTAACGTACACCAACTTTCTGATCTAAAAAGTCTAGCTATGAAGGCGCTTTTGGCCACGAATTTCGATTTAATTAAGTTTTCAATGACAAAATTTGACAACTGAAATAGTTATCCTAATAACCACTTTAGCTTAAAATTGACAGTAATTTGATGGCGAAAATACCTGAAACTTGCTGTCTGAATTTACCGACAATTACCCATTAAAAATTGAAAAGAATAATTTGTGACTAATTCTTCCTTAATTTAGAGGTAATTTTATACAATAAAAAAAGTCAGTAATGTTCTTTCTTACCATTTCAAAAATTAAACATATAACGTATATCTACTGAATTTTCGCGACGGAGACGCGAAATCTCTCAATATAGCGTATGAGGTCGCCCACGCGTGATAATAATAATTATAATAAATAATAATAAACAATATTAAATACTGAGATCTAATCAAAATAATATAATAAATTCAAATATTTGTCAGAATATAAATAATAATTAAATGTCGTGCCTGGACCAGCTCCTCAGGCTGGGTTAGTGCACGCAGGCGCCAGACCGTTTATCCTAAAACGGACAAAATTTAATTCAGGGGAAAATCTACGAGGGAAAATCCGAGCAAGCGACTTGTAACGAAGCGGACAAACAGTCGAGAGAAATAAAATAAATAATGAAAAAGAAAAATAGTAAATATATATTAAATAATTACATATAAATAATAAATAATGTCAGAAAAATGAAATAAAGCAGTAGGAAAAGATCCAGGAAAAATAAATATTAAATTTTCCCCGACAGCTGTTGGTTTCCGAGTATTTAATTTGTAAACAACATAAAAATTTAATAATATTTTACATAATATTTAATTCGGTGTAAATTAATAACAATAACAATACCTGGTAATTGTCAAAAAAATAATACCGCAATATTACAATAACTTATATAAGCTAAATAGCCAAAAGAAATAAATACAATTTGATTGATAATATAAGTTATTAATATCAAATAAAAAAAACAATTACTTCACTTGAATGTATCTAATTAATAAATAATAACAGTCTTTTTACTGTATTTCATCTCTCAACCCGCTTGAGAGAGAGAAAGATACGGGATTATTCTTCACTCACACTCAAAATAATAAATTTCTCGGTATTAAACCAATTTATAATTTTTAAAATAAAAAGTTAAATTATAATTTCAGAATAAAAATTTCATTCATAATTTTTACCGCTGGGGTACTTAAATAAACCAAAATGAAAAGTATATAAAGTCACTCAATCATTTTACATAATAATAAATATAAATAATAATTGATAATATCGTACATATATTTTAAATAAAAATAATAATTATAATAATTCGGGAATTTTTCACCCGAGTGATGACATCAGTACTTGAGGAATTTACTCAAGTACTGTATGCGCTCTATACCTATATATACTATAGATGTAGATATATGTATACCGGCAACGCTTCCCCACGCTGTACTCAACTCATATATACATATATGCGCAAAAAAAATATCAGACTAAATCCACCAATAATAAATGATAATTATAAACAATGCAAATCATATGTCATCCAGTGTCAATTATTAATTAATTATTTTTCCCTCGCCGCGGCGACCAACAACTACCGGGGGAGGTTATCACGTGAGAAAATATACCGTGAAAGAAATTCAAAGTACTTACTCAAATTTTCTCCAATGACCAAAAAAAAATAAAAATTGAAATAAATGTCAATTAAATTCACCCGGTAAATCTACTTGAATAATTATCTTTAACTTTAGCAATCACTGATCAATTCACAATAGTACTCGTAATAAAATTTAGGCTGAGGATAATCGGACACTAGCGTGAACTTAGCGTGAGTTGTTATCTACCATAATTTGAAGTATATAATTAGCGTTAAATAAAAATATCTGAACTACTGGAGCTTTTTCCAGATAAAATTTAGCGTGAATAGCGTGAATAAAAGCTTTTCTTTGGATTTTAGTTGGAAATTTTCTCTTAATAACCAATATTTTTAAATAAATCGGTATTATTTGTACCAATTTTACTCAGGGCGTAGTTGTATATGTAATTATATAATCCACCGCAAATTATATTTTCAATTTTCACTAAAATTTTAGCACAAATAACCTGTTAATAACATTGTATGCTTTTTTATTATATCACAATCACATCAGACATATAACGTTGTTTCCTTGGTGTAAATAATAAAATAATAAAATAATTAAGTGACCTGCCAGAAATGTCACATGATGTGACCACTCAGGGGCGCAACTGCGCAATTTTTAAGTCATCCACTTTAGCCGCGAAATTTCGATTCTACATTCTTCGAAAAACGCGCGAAATATAAAAAAATTGTTATCTCAATTAACTATCTTCATCTTCGAATATTGCTCCTCACCATTTGACTATCAATATCAACCATTAGTTAATATTTACAAGTGATGAGAAATTTTGTTAAATTGTTTATTTTACGGTAAGTATATTTAACAATTTAGTTATGAACTTAAATAAAACTGAATGGATAAAAATTAAAAGGTTATGTATGAGACAAAAAAAATTATGTTTCAGATTTTTTGGATAAAAAGTCAGATTTTGGCTCTTTAAATGTTTTTGGATTACTTATAACCTTTTAGTTTTTATTCTGGCAAATGAACACAAATAAATGAATGAACTTAGTTGAGTAACGTAACCAGTTTATTGTGTAAATAAAATAATAATTACAGATCAACAGGTAAGTAATATATTGATTTTGAAAATAAATTTAGATTGTTAGAAAGTTAAATTTGATATTTACAACGATATAATTAAAATCTTTAAATCAAATATTTCCGATGGTAAAATAGAAAGAAATACCATTAGAGCACAAATTATGTCCCCAGTAAAAATTAAATTCTTCCTAGGAATTTCTGTTTTCTCGTGGTATATTGCAATTTGATTGGTTGTTCAACTGTTCTAGTACTAATCCTAACCACTACATATTTTAGGTTTCTATTCTATACCAGTGATGCCAGAACGTGGGATTTTTTTACCCCCTCCTGCCGTTACACTCCATGCTATTTCACCACGGGAAGGGATAAAAAATCCCACGTTCTGGCATCACTGTTCTATACCATTCTATTATTACGCATCAATATTATCAGAGTTATAGAATTTTCTCAGTTTTTCTGAATATCTAAATTAAAAAACTTTATTATAATCATTGTTCGCCATAATGAATCCGATTGATTCATACTTGCCAAAAGGCAAATTATTCTATTCTTATGATGAATTTACCGAATGGTGTAATAAACTGAAAGCTAATGAACATCCAACCAAATTGTCAAGTTTTGATATTAAAACTATTACTGCTGCTAAATTAAAAAGATTTATGGATCCAGCTTTACATTTTTATAAATTCCATAAAAAATGTAAATTTTTTGGTGAATTTATATCAAAACGAACCACTAACCGTAAAACAACGTATGATTCCATTGACAATATTATTATTGTTATCTTCATTGGAATAGCCATGATGGATTATTTTAATTTTCAATAAAGTTGTTTACTTTTGAAATTTAATAAGATTTGTATTTAATTTTACAGATCGAAGAAGGTTAATTGTCCATTCTTTTTTTATTTTCGAATAAATGAACAAGGGAATGCTTTGGAACTAATTGATTGTCACTGGTCGCATAATCACCCACCTCATGTATTACCGGTAAGAATATCTATAATAATTAACTTTTGCAACAAATTTGATTAATATATAAATTTATATTCTTAATAAATATTAATTTAAAAATTTATTCGATCCTAATAAAACAATTATACGATGTAATGTTTTTAGATTGCTGATAAGCCAAATGACATTGCTCAGGCTACTGAAATGCCAATACCTGAAACTACTGAGGAAAATCCAACAAACGAAATCAATTCCGACAGACAAATATATCTTCATATACTTAATGAGATTGAAAATTATCCATTTTTGTTAGAGAATGATACTATAATTTTTGATGATGCTGTCGAATCAATTAATGAACTTGTACCAATTGTTGATGAAGCTATTGGGAAATCCGGTCATATAATAGCTCACAGGCCTCGTATCAATGCCGACAATAAAGAACCTAGATCACTTGCAACTGAAAATATCAATGAAGAAGCTGAAAAACCTGGGGTGAGAAAACTTCACGAAACATCTAAAGAAGAGCATATTGTAAATAAAACAGCTGAAGGATCTGGTGATGAATTTCCCAACAAAGCTGTAGGTTTTGCTACAATTGTTGAGACTAGAAATCAAGGATTTGATGACAAAAACCGTGAAGAAGTAGCTGAAGTTCTTGGAATTATTGTAGAGAACAGTAATGGAGCATCTAACATTGAAAACCTCGATAAAATAGACAGAAGCCTTGAAGCTATTGTTGATACAACAGCTGAAGGGTCTGGCGGTGAAATTCCCAGAGAAGAAGCTGGAGGTTTTGATACAATTGTTGAGACTAGAGATCGAGGATTTGGTGATGGAAACCGTGATGGAGTAGCTGAAGTTCTTGGAATTATTGTCGAGAGCAGTAATGGAGGATCTAACATTGAAAACTTCGATAAAATAGACAGAAGCCTTGAAGCTTTTGTTGGTACATCAGCTGAAGGGTCTGGTGGTGAAATTCCCAGAGAAGAAGCTGGAGGTTTTGATGTAGTTACTGAGAGTGCAGATCGAGAACCTGGTGAAAATCCTAAAAAAGCAACTGAAGATTTTGAAGCTACTGCTGAAATTAGAGATGACAGATTTATTGTTAAAATGTCTACAGAAACTGCCAGGAAATTTGATTCTAATGAAGTTAAAAAACTTCATTAGAATGAAAGCAAACAACTCTTGGGATTCAAAAACTGTAGATATTTCTACAATTCAAATTAGTCAAAAAAAAACCTAGAGGCCGCCCAAAAGGGAAAGTTTTGACAGCCATCGGGTTACCTGTTAAAAGGGTTCTTAAAAAAAACACCACTGATCATGACAACTCTACTCTAAATTCATTTATTAATTTAAGCGTTAAAAATCAAATTAAAAAAATTCTTGGTTGGGTTATTAGAACTCATGATATCATTGACAAGGTCATAAATAAATATCAAAAAATTACAATTACTGATATACGTGAAAAGTTACCAGATTCCCTTCTGGACGATGAAGTTAACTTTCATTGTGTTTACGAGTATTTTGAAAAAGCTGCTATCCACAAATTGAAGCAAACTATAAATAAAAAAAAAACGTTTGAAATTATATATATGTAAAACTTGTTCAAAGAAAGTAAATTCTTCCTCTATCCGGTGTGACTTATGTTTAACTTGGTATCACAACAATTGCATAAGATTAACGAAAAATGAAGGAAAAAAATTGTCTGTAAACAATATTGATTGGTTTTGTTCATCATGTATTGAGGCATCCAAATAAGATCAGATTATTTATTGTTTTTCTAATGTTATATAAGATATAAATTTTATAAAATAATTTTATTACGTTTAAATGAATAAAATAATCTTTTCTTTAAATAACTTGGTGTTGTGTAATCTTTAATTATAATTACTAAGGACAAGATTTTTCCTTTATTTTTGAAATTGATAGTTTCAAGTTATTGATATTACGGCGAAAATAATAGTCTTAGTAAAGAAGTTTTCAAAAAAAAAATTGTAGCAAATTAAATTTTCTAAAAAAAAAATGTCTCTTATAATTTTTTCTTAGGACTAATAAGAAAACCGTAATTTCAAAATTAAGATTTCCATAATTAACAAAAATTTGAATCATGCATTATGAATTTTGATTTTTAAATTACGGTGAAAATAATGGTCGTATACAAAAATCATAAGAAACATTTTTTTTATAAAATTAAATTTCCTACAAATTTTGTTTAAAAACTTTTTTAATAAGACCAATATTTTCACCGTAATATAAAAAATTCACACCATTAATTAGTAATTGTTATTTTCAAATTAACGCAATAATCCTAGCCCTAATAATTACTATTTTATATCGATTTAACTCTGATGTTATAATTATTCCTGCTTCATTCATGAGAGCAGTGATTTAAATTCCAAAGTATAAAAATCATTTAATAAAAACTGTTTCTATATTTGAAAATGATATTTTTTTAAGTGTAAACAAATGATTAAAATATTATTTAATTATTATTTAAATCAAATCCAAAAAAGCGGCTTGATCCTATTCTAATAATTTTTACAACTAATTTCCATTAGATATTTTATTATTAATATTCATCATCATCTAAACACCAATCCAAATATGGCGATATTGAAAACACAAATGAATAAAATAAAATAATTTTTGGGATTTGATCGGTTTAAATTATTTTTTCTGGGCTACTAGTTCGATTAATGATTATAGTTAAAGGTACAGCTTAAAGAAGTAAATAAACAACGTAGCTAGAAAAATTTCCAAATGCTTCTATTCTATTTTTATCATTTATTAGTTACTTCATACCTGTAAAAAATGAGAATTATTTTTAGTAGAAATTGAAGTAAATAAAATTCTATACTAGCTTTTACGAATATAATTTATTATATTTTAAATATATTTTAAATATATATTACATATAGATTCTATAAGATTTGTAGGGCTTAACTTATAACGCTATAAATATAAAACTTTATTAGTAAATAAATAACAAGTAATTATGATATAAAAACATATAAATATTCAAATAAACAATAGTTATCTAATAGTAATTTTAATATATTAAATTTAAATCAAATTCATGAATCGTTGGTTTTTTTTTTATAATAATATTATTTGAAGCAATACTCCGACGACCAATAATTTTTATTGGCGAAGGAAGATTGATATTCGATAAAGAAGTAGCCGTATTTTGAATAGGTAAAGTTTCAGAAATTAAAGAAGTTACAGCTGATTCATCTATATCTTGGGTACAATTATTACTAAGATCAGATACTTCATTAATATTGAGATTAGACCGAGTATTTTGTCGCAAATCGGTTTGCAACCTTTGAAGTATTTGCATTGTGTGTTTGTACATATTTTGATTCGCTTTACTCGCACTAAATACAATGTCGTTGGCTAATTCTTTTCATTCGGATTGCTTCTGATGAACTGACAATTTTTTAGGGGTCAAAATTATTGTTACGGAATCCTCAGTCCTAATTTTTTTGGTTGGAGTACCTTCATCATTAGCTGCATAACTTTATTTCCTTTTCATACCAACAGTCCATCTTTCATTAATTAACGTTAAGTCAAATAAATTCAAATTATTTAATTTGCGTACCGCAATAATATGCCTGCAGGGTAGCATCATCGATGACCAAAATGCACATCCACATTGAAGTGGATCTACATTGATTTCGAGACCATCAAATAGAAAAGAGTATTCTATTTTTACAATATTTTGATTGATCCATTTTACCGAGGGATAAAATTTGATTTCATCGACAAATTTTTCGAACACAGGTTTTGATAAAATATCCCGATATTGATTATTTTCTTCTTCAGTAAGAAAATTCGGCGTAGTAGACGGTACGTTCAAAAATTCATTAGCTCGTTTATGATCAGATTCGTGTTGTCGTGAATAGATCAATTTAAAGAATTCATGTATAAATACAACCAAAGAATTATGTCGCTCTAGGTTATTTTTTATTTTTGACTTAATGATTCTAATCGATTGTTTGTCTTATTACCCAAATTACATTGAACCATACTGTATACCGTCCACTCATGTCTATTCAAATGCCAATTAGTATCAAAATAGTGTAGAACTTTAGATGGAACCGTTTTTTGAAACTCTTGATAAGTAGCATTGTAGTTTTCTTCGTTAGTACTTTTAGCTAACCTATCTAGAAATTCTAATGACGCGGTACATTCAGAAGAAGAAATTCCCATTTCTTTTACTGAAACTGTGCGACCGAACGTACGCAATGTATGAAATAAACATAGATACGTCGGTATTCCAGGGAACAGATCTGCAATAACACTACGTTCTGTTAGATCTTTGTCCGTCATGAAACATTTTATCAGAAGTCTAACCTCTATGTTTTCATTTCTAAAACATTCCATACACCATCTCAAAGTATCCCGCTGTTCATTGGCAAGGATCCCTACACTTACGATCTTAGTCTCCAGGTATGCGTCTTCAGTAACAATCAACATTAACGTGAATCCTCTTTTAAATAGATTGTACGTGCCGTCAATAAATATTATTTCGGGATATTTAGACATATTAAATCGCATCTCACTAGTTGAAAAGTATAATCCTCTGAATTGATTACTATCATCGACTGCTAATTAAACTTGTGCGTCTAAAAAAAAAAATGTTATAAAATAAGTAAAATGAATTACTTGACAAAGTTTTTAAAAAAATTAATTAAAAATACAATTGCTAAAAAAGCGAAAATTAATTTCAAACAACTGTAAAAAAATAAACATAGTTGATTCATGTTTAATTATATAATATTATCATTCTTAGTAGCTATATTTAATTTTTATTCACACTGTAAAACCATTTTTTATTGCTCAATTGAGGTATGTTCATCACTTAATTATAAGCAAGCTTTTGATACTTCTAAATATATTTTTCAATTGGACCGTCAAAATAATATACAATACTACAAATCAATAAGATTAGGTATCTTGATACTAATTATATTGAAATAGATGATATTTTGAACCGTAGTTAGTGAAAATGATAAAAAAAATTTTCATTCGATGTAGCTAAATCTATTAAGAGTATTTAGTTTTATTTAACTAGTTGCAATTATGATTTTTATAACAGAATATTCGATAAAAAAAATTTCAAACTTACCATAGTCATTTTCTAAAATATTTATAGCAGCTACCAGTGTATCATCATCAGGATTACTCAATTTCTTGGCTAGATTGTGTATATCCTTCTTAGTCATTGTTTTGTGGAATTCTTTGTTTACTTTTTCTTGGATACACGTTTTATTTGTTTTCATCTCAAGCAAATTGAGAATCATTTTTTTTTGGTCACAATCTAATCTCCTTTTCGGGTATGTGATTTATATATTCCTACAACAAATACAAAAGTATTATAACCAGTACGAAAAATAAAATTCAATTTTTTTATTAATTGAATTAATTGAAACCTCAGTCTCTGGATGATTATGTTGAAGATTTAAAGTGCTTATCTGAAGTGTGTGTTGTTTCAAAGGTTTATTAACCTGAATAAAAAATGGACAGTCACGCTTGAAGGAACTTGAAAAAAAGAAAAAAGCAGTTATTAATTTTCATTTTTTTTTGTATATCATAATAAAATTCAGATATTAACATAACCGAACGTATCTTGTTTGACGAACTTCAGCTTCACTCCCGTGATAATTTTTGCCAAACTTGCATTCATATCTTATTGTCTTAAAAATCAACCTTTCTCTAACATCTTCACTAATTTTATCATTTCCATCATCTTCAGCTAATATTTTTCGATTCCGATAAAAAAGTTTTTGTTTCTCACTTTTTTCATAACGCGTAATAAGTGAATTTAAATCATCAAAACTTTCAAATTTTTGTTTTTTAAAAAAAAGTTTTCTCATAGAATTTTCCATCACAACGAAATAAATAATATATATTTTAATTATTCGTTTGCTGCTGTAAATATGTACTCATCGTCCATATACTTCTAGGAATAAAACTTGACGAATTTAGAAGTTTTAGTAAAAAATATCGGTCGATAAAGTAGAGTAAAATAACGATTCAGTAAAAAGTCTCAAATAAAAACTCAGCCAGTAATGTGATAACTGAGCCTATTTGATCTCTTTAAAGTCTTTTGTAAACTGATTTTTTTGTAATTAAATAAAATTGGAAAAAACAATTTCTACTTTTCGTTCATAATGCAGCGTGAATAAATATATTTCATTCACGCTAAAGCCACGCAGATTCACGCGGCTCACTCCAAATTCACGCGGCTCACGCCAGAGTCACGCAGATTCACGCGGCTCACGCCAGAGTCACGCAGATTCACGCGGCTCACGCTAGAATCACGCAATGCAAATAATACAAAACTTTAAAACTTATCAGCATTTTTTAATATAAATTGATGAAATTATTAATTCATAATTATATTCATCACTTTGGACATTAATAATAAAAATAAAATTATCATGGGCATCTTATCAGTCCCATACGTAGTCGGCTAAAAATTAGTTATTAGTTACTAATTAAACTCTAGTTACCTTCTAGTAAATGATAAAGTTCGATTTATCCGGACGGCAAATCAGAAGAGTATACATTGAGCTAGAATACAATTATTATTATTATTATTATTATTATTATTATTATTATGATTATTATTATTATCATCTTAAGAATGCAAATGAAAATTATCCCATGTTTCTATTGATTTCGCGGTTTCCGTAGTTTGACGCTCAATTGTTAGAAAATTGGGTATACGGGATCAGTTATTTTAACAGGGATTATATAATAAATTAGTACTAAATATAGTTTTTAAAAGACCTTTTTTAAAGCAAGTAAGTAGTGAGACAAAGGGGGTTCACCCCCTCCCCCCGATAACGCAGGCCCCTTCCTTACCGGCCGTCGCCGATACCACTTGTCGGTAATGTACCATACTCCCGACCGGTAAATAGAACTTATCCTACATGGATAGATAATTAATCGATCGGTAAAGTAGGAATTATCTTTACTGACTGTCGCTGATACCGACACTTGGTGAAATTTTATCGACCAGCGGCCAATTCTCATGAATTTGACAAAAAAATACTGTCACACTATCATCAGAGCTGGTATCTTACCGTATACCAGCTTTGATGATAGCATGACATGCATTTATGTATGATCTTCCGAAAGCTTTATATATTCAAACGCGATGTTGTACGGGCACTTGCGAGAAGCCCCGAAGTCCCTGCTATCTCGCGGTTTAGTTCTTCCCCTACCTCTATCTTTTAGCGGGTAATATCATCAAACTCGTTTTTATAATGCAGAGTGGGGGAAATGGAGCTGCGCAAATGCTTCGATGACCTCTGCGTCGTTTACCGTTACCAAGTGGGGGAATATAAACCTGCGTATTTTTACCCGATTACATCATCTTTTTACGTCATAGGACAAGTTCAAACTCGTTTTTCGGTAACCTAGTGGGGGAATAAAGAGTTGAGTGGGCGACTTCTGCAGCCATATGCATCAGTCTGCTCAAGTATTTTTAAGTAGAAATAATTGCTGTGCTATTTAAAACCTATTAAAAAAAGTGATTATCAAATGGATCGTCAAAATCTAAGGTATTATAAAAAAACATATCTTCTCAATTAAACTAGCGTACATCTTTCTCATTTGCAACTATATACCTGAACCACATCTTTACAGACCCCATGTATGCACTGAACGTTGTGAACATTCAGCACAAATCGAGTTCGAGGAAGTGAGCGAAGAAGAAGACAATTACACTCATAAATTACTTACTAAAGCAAAAAGAAATTGACTTATAAATCTTATATTGGAAGAACTTATTACTATCTTTTAAAGATCGTAAAGACTACGAACAAGCCTGTCACAGAATCACATACGTTATAACTCATTTAATGTTCAAAACTAACTCATCAAAATATAAAGTGTAGACACCTCAAATGAATCAACTAAGTGAAGAAGAATTAGACTATCTAATAAACCATCCGCCAAACGCTGCATTTGAAGCCGATTTATTAACACGTTACTTTGAAGAACCGATTCAAGACTACATTAAAAGGTTTGTACGTGATATTCATCTCCTACAAACTAATTTGAATATCATTCAAACTAGACGTGATAAAAACGTGTGTCCATACTGTTGTGCATTTAAAGACTCTGTAAAAGAAACTGCATCAAGTGATTGAAAGTATCGAAAAACTAGAAGAACGTATCAACAAGAAATAAAAGACAATGGAATTCATCATAGATTTCGCAGGGTTTGTTATGCCCGATGACACCCTAGTAGTGAAAGAATTGTGTGTGGTTGACATATATGAAAATTCCTCAAAATATAAGTGTAAACATTTTATCTTTCAACCACCATTGGAGTATGATGGAGCAATTATGCAAGAAACTTTAGATGAGAGTGGGTGCGGCCATGGTATCCGGTGGGATTCAGGTGAAACACCATACGACAAACTTCAAGAAATTATTAAAGATATAGTGAGCAAAGCAAGTTATATTTATGTTGATGGAAAGCAAAAAGACAAATGGTTGACGATCATGACCGATTACTCCGCACAAATTATCGACATCCAACTAATGAGACATTATTCATTTGAAAATGTGGATCGCTATAATAAGGAAAAATGTCCGCTGAGGCTATATCATTGTCGAAGAACACATGCATGTGCTTTTCCAAATATTCAACAATTAAAGCGTTGGTTTCTGGAATTCTGGGGTGACAATCCATCATACGAAAAATCTGCGCAAATATATTATCAACTGTCTGATTTGAAAAAAATGCATAAACGTGATATCGCTTGCCTTGATTATCACTTTCTTCTACGTTTTGCGAAGACCCAAATACGTCATGTCTACGATACACTTCCGGCGGAATTACAGAATAATGATAAAATAAGAGATTACTCATTTTGCATGGACCACTACCCAGCTACTGGTGGCGATTGGGATATCTGTGGAATATGGCTTCATCCATACCGAAAAGATTGCCCAAAGTGTATAAATAATAGTAATCCTATAAAAATAATAGTTCATAAAACAAGTTAAAAATATATATACAATTTAATTAAAATTATGTTATTCAAATGTATCAGGTTAAGATTATAAATAAAATGAATTGATTTATCGATTAAAAATGGTTATTTATTTATTAAGTTTATTTTTTTAATTAATACAGGTTCTATAATATATCTTGATCTCTCTATCCTAAGATTAAACCTTTCTCGATCTCGAGCCATTTGCTCCCATTCACCTTGTCTAGCAGTTTTGTATGCATAACTCCATGTATACATGTATATATGATGTACAGTTGGTGTCAGATCAAATTGCACAACCATGTATCAAGTCAATTTTCGTACAGTGCTGCTGATAGGGTTATACTCAACGATACGATCGTGGATTATTAAACAATAAGCTGTTGTGTTTTGTGAAAATTGATTTTTGGATTCAAACTCCAATCGAATGTCTACTGGTCCAGATTTAATTGCCTCATTCTGCTTAGAACAGTCTATAACACAGAGCGGAGCTTCTTGCAAAAATTTCTGCTTGGTTAACAGTGGCTCAGCCTCTTTATTATAGTATGAAGATTGGAAATCAGTGTACATACTGTACAATAAAGCATACTGATTGTCCTTTATGTCCAAATTCAGATCTCCGTACGGATAACTCCGTGAGTTCAGGAATAAATTTACGTTACGGAGCGTACAATGATCAAATCGACTCGCATTCTTCCTTGCGTCGTTTGTTTTTTGCTGTTTGAAATCCGAGGATGACGTAACGTGGCTTCTCCAGTTGTGTTGATGTTTTGACAGCCCAAATATGTTTTGATGTTGCCGGTAACAGCGGATACTCATACTATTCCCAGGTTCGAAAACTAATTGAGATAGCCGGATCACTTGTAATATAATTTAATGCTTGAATTTTTTCCTTGTCTGATAGGGTGACGTACGGTACAATCCACTCGATTTTTTGCAAAGTTAACTTTACTTCCTCAGCACCTGCTGCTTGTTGTATGGAAGCATTAATGTCACTGTTTGAAATTGTAAGAATTATCTCTAGCTAAACATTCATAAGGACTTTCAGATAATCTTCAGCAAAACCACTCAAAATATTCAACGGAATCAATAAATCAAAGCTTCCTGCAGCGTTTGTTAATTTAACATCATCTTCCATCACCCAGCCAGCATTCTCCAAAGCACTCAACTGATTTGGACTGAATGATACATAACCTTTCATCAGACTTGTTATACCAACGTTACTACTCCGATCAACTTCAACACCATGCATAAGTAAGCGAAAGTCTTTAATCATGTGGCCGATCCTCATACTAACCAAGTTGGTTGTGGCAGCGACAGCAGTATTATCACTCTTGGTAAACTTTCCGAGAATATGGAGTGCACTTTTGCTAGGAAGTATGCACAAATTTTGATTTTGGATTGTGATACGAACTTCATCATTGTTGTTCAAAGTTGACGATGCATACGGTTGATGAGCATGCAGTTCATAGTGAGCAATTGACTCATCGAATATAATTGGTCGTTGAATATCTAATATATTAGCCATAATTTTTTATATCCTCGGTCACCTACTGCACCGTATTTGTTGCCTTTCTCGTAACCGCCGTACGCTGTACTACCTTTTATGCTTGGTGCCGAATATTTATCTTTGCTATTTTTAAAATCTGTGCCGTATTTACTTTGCTGGCTCTCTAAATACTTTCTTAAGTCCTTTGAAGCTTCGTAATTGGGCATTATACTCAACAGCTTACCACCTAAGTCTTTCGACACGGGATTATGCAGCAGAAATTGAATTTTATTTTATTGATCTTCCACGTAAACGTAGTCCGAGACTTTTCAGGAACAGCTCGTTCTGATGTGTTAACGCCTTGTGAGGTCTTCTTCGACTGATTGTGCTTGTCCATGTTGATATCTTTTTAAAGCCTGCGCCACTCTTTGTATCATATACAATACCCATTTTATATTGTTTTCACATGTAATCTTATGATTATAGTTTGTCACGTAACGATTCAAATTATTTAATTTTAATTAGTTTTAAGTTAAATATGTCACGATATTTAAACATCACGGCAGTCTCACATCAGGTCGGTGAGCAACAGATGGCAGCACACGCTGTTCACACGTCTCTACACTCATTAATTTTATGATTATTTTATTTATGTATAAGATTTTATTTTTATTATTACGCTGCTTGTAC
Source organism: Microplitis demolitor (assembly GCF_026212275.2). Taxonomy (NCBI): domain Eukaryota; kingdom Metazoa; phylum Arthropoda; class Insecta; order Hymenoptera; family Braconidae; genus Microplitis; species Microplitis demolitor. The sequence goes on from NC_068553.1 coordinate 9,589,344, forward strand.
GTAATTAGAGAAAACTGCGCTGAAGTCAGCAAAAATTACTGATTAGGTTAAGCTGGCAAGTATATTTTATGAGGCTGGGAGATAATTATTCGTTTTATTCATATGCTTGTAGTTATTGTGGTTGGTCGGCGCATGCGCGGCGACGCAACAGTTGTCAGCAACAAATTTATTATATTATGAATGACATTTATAATTATTATGCATACATTATTAATTGGTTTAGCAATTTAAATTACTATTAATTAGTAATATAAGGAGTAATTGGGCATTTGACGTCGGGAATTAGCGAAGTTACACAATTGACATCGGGTACGTTGTCGTTGGTAGTAGTTGGAAGTAACATGCGACGGAGATAGTTCTCCAGCGGGTTAAAATGAGATGAAAATATACAATATGGCCGGCCGAGGTGCCGGCATGAAACTCACGTGTTGCCATGGTCAGACGTGGATAAACTTGTGTACGAGCAAGGTGTGCTGCTGCGTAATAAGATTTATTTTGTAAAAGCTAGTTGAGTTAGCGCATGAATATTGCATTAAAATTGCCATTTGAATCGGCTTCCTTAGTGTGCACAATCAATAATTGATTTTTGTTGTCATTTGTTTATTACAACAATGAATCCTGTTCGCCGTCTATTCTACGACGATGACTGCAAGTACCTTTGGTAAATTCATTGGCGTGTAACTTTGCTTTCCCGCGTTGGTGGCCATTTGCAAGCGTGTGAATATCACGTAGTTGACGATTTTTTTTATTGTTTGTATTATTATAATTTGTTTACAAGCATATGAATAGAAATTAGTAGTAATCGAGCCCAGTGGATGATTAAATTTTAATCACAAATATTTATTATTATTAAGCAGTGAATATTTATTTGAGGGAAAATATTTTACTATTATTATTATTTTATGTCACGTGATTACCATCATATGCGACTGGGCCTCGATAGCCTGATATATATATATATATATATATATATATATATATATATATATATATATATATATATATATATATATATATATATATATATATATACAGTACACCGCAGTGACGATTAAGTTGAAATATTAATTATTATTTACTTGAATATTGATTGAGAATCATTATTAACTTGCATATTAAATATTAACAACTTGATTTATTGCGTGGTATTGACCTGGATATTGGTTATGAGTTATAAAATATTAGTAATTTGAGTTATATATTATTATTAATTTGAGTTATAAATTATTATTAATTTGAGTTATAAATTATTATTTACTTGAGTATTATTTATAAATTATTATTTATTTGAGTATGATTTATAAATTATTAATGATTTGAGTTATTAATTATTAGATAACTGGATATTGATTGTGAATTATTATTAATTTTGCGTATTGAGTATTATTAAGTTGAGTTATTAATTATTGTTAATTGGAATCATCATTATAGTTATTTTTGAGTTGATTCGTCAAATATTTATTTTATTATTTGCGTTCGAAACAAAATTATTTTGAAATACCGTAAATTCACCATTGGAATTTACTGGGAAATTGTTACTAGAAAGTATGTAGTTATTTTTTTGCTTATGTTCATGTGCGAGTGAATTATTAACTATTCACAGATATATATTTTTTCAACACATTTAGTGCTTACGCAGTATTGTTATTATTTGAATTTTATATGCGCATACTATTATTATTATTTTTGTACGTGATTTACTATTATCTTTTTGAGCATTTTTTTTGTGAGTATGCGTTATATATTGAACTGATTATTTTATTAATTAATGGATAATTAAAACAAATGGTCATCAACCCGGTATTTATTTAATTTTATTATTTTAATTACTGCTATCTTTCTTGCTATCCTTATTCCTAAATCTGGAATCGCTATCCTGTTATTTATTTTTATTTTCATTTTCATTTTCTCCGTTGTGTAATTTTGAGTTAATTTGGTTGGTGAGGCACACGAACTGGCGCCCAACTAGGTTTTCTAACCCAGCCTGAGCAGAGCAGCCAGTCCAGGGAGATTCAGGATATCTCCAGGTGGGACATTTGTTTTCTGAGTTTATTTTATTTTCAGTTTTCGACCAACGGAGAGCCATAACGGCTATTGAGCGCCAACCACACTCCGCCGTGGGACGCGTAAAATAGTAGAGAACGTTATAAATATTTTAATTCGATATTTGAATTTGAATCGTTGCGCGGGCATCCGCCATTTCGCCGATGAGACGGTAGTCCGTACACAGTGCTAGCGCATGCGCATAGAGTATGAGAGAGCACGTGTGTGGATTTATTTATTTTTATAATTTAAAAAATACAAATAATTGATTTTTGTATAATTTAAGCTTTTATTTATGATTTTGAGACAGTTGGGATGCATAATCCAGCGTAGCATTATGTCCCAACGATTGTTTAAGGTATTATTTGATTGAAACTTGTCATCCGACTAAGGATGTCAGTTAGTCGAAAATTGACCGCCGGGTAACGGCAAATCGATACCTTGACTAATGATTCCGATGTCAAGTTAATAAGTTATGAATAATTGGTGTTTCAGTTACCGGGTAAAATAAAAATAGGAATAAGTTACATATAAATAGTTCATATATTTAATTAATTAATTATGTATCATTCAGATGTCCAGGAATTGTTTTTATATTTTATATTTTTAATTTAAGTAAGGCCCAGGGCTGACAAAAGTAATTATAATAGGAATTAAGGGCGACGGTGGTGCCACGTGTGCGACGACCAACAGGTGGAGGTTTAGATAATTTAATTTAGAAAGATACGGGATAGGTTTGTGCACGGACGTGATTTCCTTGACATTGTGTTTATTGTCATTTTTTTGCTAAAAATTCAAAGTTATAGATATTCACTGGGTGAATATAGAGATATAGTGATCGTTTTCAAATATTATTATTTTGCTGATTTTTTTTTGCTGCTTTTGAGTAAGTACTTTGTATTTCTGTTCGCTGGATAATATTTTTCATTTTTTAACCTCCCCCGGTAGTTGTTGGTCGCCGCGGGAACAAATAATTTATTTATATTTATTATTTATTTGTTGGATGATACATGAAATAATTATTATTAATGATTATTAAATATTATTTCTTTATATTGGTGAAAATATTCTGTAAATATAAATATAGATTTGGGTAAAACGTACGCAACGTTGTAAAACGTTGCCGGTATACCTATGTATATACCTATAGTATATATAGCTGTAGAGCACACGCAGTACTTGAAAATTCCTCAAGTTCTGATCTCATGATTGAAATATTTACTCGATGTATTTAAGCTATTCCTTTTTTTTGGTTCTCGCTTAAATTATTTATATAAATATTGAGTATCATTTATATTATTATTTATATTTTGTATTATTTAAAGCAATTAAATAAGTCTTTTTATTTTGGTTTATTTACCCCAGCGGTCATGAAAATTATCGAATTATTATTTTTATACTAAAATTATTATTTTATTTCCACATTTATAAATTATTGTGTGGGTAAAAAATTATTATTTTTGAGAGTGAGTGAAAATTACAAACACCGTATCTTTCTTTCTCCTACGAGTGATGGAAGATACATTTAAAAGAAATATTGAAATATTATTATTTATTTATGGTAAAAATCTAAGAATTAAAGTGGAATTATTAATTATATATATTTAATTTTAATAATTAATGTTATTAATTACATAAAATTATAGTATTATTTTTTGCGAACATTAAGTTGAGTACTATGTTTTGATGCCAAGGTAATTACCGGCAAAATTTATCCCAGTGGTAAAAATTTATGGTTTTTGGATTGTATTTTGGAATCACCGAGTATTATTGTCAATAATTTAAACAAAGTAATTACTGTGAAATACTATTGTTTATTTATTTATTATTGTTTAAAAATTAAACTAACGGAAACCAACAGCTGTCGGGGAAAGTCCAATGCTTATTTTTCCCTGGATCTTTTCCTACTGTTATTTTCATTTATTTTTCTTGTAATTGTTTATGATTTGTACGTAATTACTTATTGCTTATTCATAATTTTTCTATTATTTATTTAATTTTCTGCTGTATTCTCTCGGATGTTTTTCCGCTTTGTCGCAAGTCACTTGCTCGGATTTTCCCTCGCAGATTTTCCCCTGAATTAAATTTTGTCCGTTTTGGGATAAACGGTCTGGCGCCTGCGTGCACTAACCCAGCCTGAGGAGCTGGTCCAGGCACAACATTTAATTATCATTTATAATTTAATCAATATTTAAATTTTTGTATTTTATTTTAATCTGGTCTCGACATTTATCATTTAATATCGTCTCTTATTATTTATTATTATTATTATCACGCATGGGCGACCTCATACGCTATATCGAGGGAGTTCGCGTCTCCGTCGCGAAAAATCGAGTAGATATACGTTATAAGTTTTACCCTAAAATTTACTAATTTTCCATCCTGATCCACTATACGTAGTCTTATATTATATATAGCATCTGCGGTGATTGGAAGGTAAATGACGTGTGATGGCAACTCAACGATCTTATATCCTGGTGGTACGCTCGGAAAAAACTCATGAATTGTGTGAACTTTGTGTTCATTTATGTAAGCACCTGTGGTAATATTACGCTCAACCCTTAAAGCATTTAGTTTTAGTATAGCCACCGGTAATTCCGATGAGTGAGTTTTGTTTGGTTGAAGCCGCCGATTCTTGAAACCTAATAGCCGACCAATAGAATCGTTAGGTATAAAATTTATAACCTGATCACATTTAACTTCACTTCTTAGTTCATTATTATTTGCTTTTATACTGATGCTAAGTCTCGGCAATGACTTTTGTATGTATTTCTCAATATCTCTAATTTCATAACTACCGGTTGGTATTTTAATTACTTTTTCTTTAACAGGAATGATTCTTTTGGGAATCTCTTTTACGAGTTGCACATCAATCTTCGGAACCAATGAAACATCATCATTTCTTGTCATTATAGTCGCATCTCGTTTTTTCCTCTGGCCACCAGGTTTATCGATATTTCCAACGTTGTTATCCTCAATTTCATTCATATTTTCTTGTTCTTAATTGTCCAGAGGATAAGTTACATAGAACTTATTAGAGCCAATGTCTATATTGGGTATCGAATTAAATGTCAGCAATTCTACAAGACCCAAGACATAATTTTTTTCCTCTAACAACTCGATTGGTGGGAAATAATTCGCCTCTAATACGGAGGACGATCCTGTCATCGTTAACGTGAAAGACTCAGCCATGACTAATGTCCTGAGTAACTAGTCATGTCAATTTAAAGTTGTCCGGAAAGAAATTTCAGACACAAATGCCAACATATAATTGTGTCAAAGTCTCGATATCTTTTATGATTATATTTCACGCTACCAACATCGAGATATTTGATAAGGTCTTCCGGTGGTTGTAAATCACCAAAACTATCGAAATAAATTACATTATCACGACTTTTTTTGTACGCAAGCCAATGAGTACCAGGTCCAAATCTGTCGTCAAGATTGACAATAGCTGATTCGAATTCTTTAGGTCCAGTTTTTGGCAAATCGTTTCTCATGAAAACACCTCGGAAATTGGGTATCCTCAAAGCCTTAGCGTATTTCATCAAGTCTATGTTTGTAAGTGCTCGATGTGATAGCTCTACTTGTTTTTTGACTTACATCCTCTACCAACCGGTGGATATGGCCACAAATATAGCCCCATGCCACGTCTGTACGGCTTTAAGTATAAGCCTTTACCTACAGCTATCTCTCCCATTTTTGAATTATGTCTCTTGCTCTCCTCTAACTGTCTTTTGGCTGAACTAGCATCGTTGACAGCCTTCGCAACCGCCGCAGCACCACCAGCGAGAGCACCGGTTGCTGAAAGACCTGCAAATAGGGGTATCAAGAATGGAAGTACACCACCGATTTTAGATGGAACTGGTAGAACACGTGGCTGTCGAACATTTTTCTTCCCACCAGATTTTTTTACCTCTTGTCGAGCCCCTTTGAGTGCTGATTTAATTGGATCACCACCTGCTTGCATGGCTTGCTTAGCAGCCATTACAATTTTTCTCAACGCCACCTTGGGTCGTCTGCTGGTACTTTTCTTCTTACCACTCTTTCTCCTTTTCTTACCCACCATTCTTTTCTTCTTACCACTCATTCCCTTCTTCTTCTTACCACCCATGCTCTTTTTCTTCTTCATTCCCATTCCGAAGCGTTTTTTTACCTTCATGATTTTGTTTACACTCCAAGCAGCAGCTTTTTCTCCAATAGAAGCGTCTTTCGCTTGAAAACGTTCCCACGCTTTGTCAGCTAATATTTTATTAGCCTTGTGACGTGCTGCCAAATTTTCCCGATTTTTCGAGTAAGCAATGTCGTGATTCTTACACGCTGCATCCAAAGGATTGATGCCAGGACCACCATGAGCCAGTCTCTTTTCTAACTTTGTTCCTGGGCCACAATACTGATAGCCAGGTATATGAAGTTCAAAAGGTAGCTTGTTAATGATACTGTTGACAATACCTTTCCCACTTATACGTCTGCACTCCATCACAGTGACATAATGACTGATAATAAATCATTATAAATGATCATACTTATAGTCATAGAAAAGAGTTGTCACTCTAACAGTGAACCGTTAATATGGAGTTTAAAAAACACAATGCTAAATTACCTGTGATAAACTTCGATCAAATAGTTCAAGGTACAGGAGTAAAAAGGATCAAAAGACATGCTGCTCTACTAGCAAACAGTGTGCGGGCAGTGTTTTGTGGCCCATCAAATTGTGGTAAAACAAATGCCTTATTGTCACTTATTATACATCCCAATGGTTTGAGATTCAACAACATTTACCTATACTCAAAATCTCTCAATCAGCCGAAATACAAGTTCTTAGAGGCATTGCTTAAGCCCATAGACGGTGTAGGATTTTTTCCATTCAATGAGCATGAGGACGTGATTAAACCTGAGGATGCAAAACCCAATGAACTGATGATATTTGATGATGTCGCTTGTGAAAAACAGGATCACATTAGAGCTTACTTTTGTATGGGTCGACACAAAGATGTAGACAGTTTTTATTTGTGTCAAAAATATACACGGATTCCCAAGCATTTAATACGTGATAATGTAAATTTTTTAGTTCTGTTCCGTCAAGATGAAATGAATTTAAAACATGTATATGACGATCATGTAAATACTGACATGTCAAACAATTCATTCAAAGAACTATGCTCTGCATGTTGGAATGATGGTAAATATGGTTTTGTGGTAATTGATAAAGATAGTGAGCTCAACAATGGACGATACAGAAAAGGATTTGACTGCTTTATTAGTATAAATTAAAGTGTAACTATTAATATGAATCATATATCTAGTGAACTCTAATACATCAACATGAAGCCTGAAGAGATTTCAAAACAAAAAGATGTGTTGCGTCAGATATCTGCAGCAAGTGACGCAATCAGACGAAAGCATAAAATGCTGAAGTTAGGAAAAGATAGCGCTGAAAAAGCTATGGGTGAAATGTTCAAACCCATAGTTACACCGTTGCAGAATCTAGTTGAATCGTCGAAACAAATAATTAAACAAGAAGTCAAGAATGAAATTAAAGAAGAAGAGGTTACACAAAAGGACAATTCAACACTCAACAACAAAACAGATTTTGATGATACAAGTCATTATGATAGTTTTATTTCTGATGACGATGGGAGTAGTAGAACTCTTAATGAGAGCCAAATAAATCCTTCTGTTTCAAGTACTCCCGCTGAACCGAGCAGTTTAGTGAAATCCTATTTAGCCAAAGTGTATAAAAAAAGTAAAGAAACAGATTTGAGATATGGCGTCCGTCGGCGGTACAATGATTTTTACATTGGTGATTCAGAAATAAATTTTGAAGAAAATACATTTTATGTTGAAGATCCGAAATACCCAATAACTCCTGGTTTATTGGAATTGTTATTCAAAAAATCACCCCATGATGCAAGTGTTACACAAGATGATAAAAATAAATACCTCGAGATCATTAAATATACAAATGCTTATAGAAAAAATTACAAATCAGATGGTAGTATTTATGAAGACTCAACAATAAAGTTTAATAATTATATTGCTGATTTTCTTACAAAAAATACAAAAGCACCTAAGGGAAAAGGGTTGCCTAAACATAAGATTGTAAAAAAGAAGAAAACACATATGGATCACGTTTATTGGGATGATCCAAACGAACTGGTTGATCGTCTACGTTTACTCATGGCATCTCAAGCTGCCGGTAATCCAAGTCATACAAATGAAATTATATCGATAATCGAAGAGTTACGGGAGGCTGGAATTATATATTAACAGTATTTTTGAACTGTGTTAGCCAGTCTTTTACTGTTCATAAAAGTGTACAGAGCAAAAAAAATGAGCATCGACATATTTGGACACTCGTTAACGACAGCTGCAGTTATTAGTGGACCATCTGGACCATCTGGAGTTGGTTTTAAGTTAACTCCTGGTGGAGATTATGATTTGGAGAGTAAAAAATTGTGTCGTGTTGGTGATCCTTCAGATGATAATGATGCAGCAACATTGAAATTTACGCGTGATATAGTCCATAAAAAATTGACTTTAATGTATGATAGTATGAAGGATGATCTGTCCGAGATCATTTCACTTTTGCATGTTGAAGTGGTAACACTAGACTCTACAGTCGTCTCATTAGAAAAAGAGGTTCAAGAACTAAAATTAAAATTGAAAAAAACAAGAAAAAAATCACTTAGTGACAATACCCGGCGAATAAAAAAATTGGAAGCTAAAATTTTTAACGATGGAGGACAAGAACTCGGTAATAGCTTATGAGCTCCATAAACAAGCTCGTAGAAATTACCTGCGACGACATGTTGATATCCGGGGGCTCGATGAAACCTGGCAGGCGGATTTAGTTGAAATGATCCCATACGCTACATCAAATAAAGGAAATAAATACATGCTGACGGTGAAAGATATATTTTCCAAGTACGCTTGGGCTGTACCAATAAAAAATAAAAGTGCTAGTGATGTTACGAATGCAATGAAATCTATATTCCAACAAGGACGTGTTCCGAAAAGTCTTCATGTGTATCGAGGCAAAGAATTTTACAATAAAGAGTTCAAAAATCTTATGAAACAGTATAAAATTAATATGTACTCTACGTTCAGTAACCTGAAAGCATCCATATGTGAGCGTTTTAACCGAACACTTAAAACTAATATGTGGCGTCGATTCTCTGCTCGTGGTAATTATAAATGGATAAATATGCTAGAAGGATTGTTAAATACTTATAATAATACTAAACATCGGACAATTAAAATGAAACCTGTTGATGTAACTGTTGCTAATGAAAAAGAACTGCTTAAAAATACACTGCTAACTGGACAACAGAGATTTTCACTATAAAATCTGTACAAAATACGGTACCTACGACCTACAGACTTGTTGACTATCAGGATCAGCCTATAGAAGGTGGATTCTACGATGAAGAACTCAGCAAAGTTAAATATCCGGATGTTTACCTAGTAGAAAAAGTTATAAAAACACGTGGAAATAAATTATATGTAAAGTGGCTCGGCTTTGATAACTCTCACAATAGCTGGATAAATAAATCTGATCTGTAAAAAAATGAATTATATTTTTGAAATAAAAAAAAAATAATTTTTTAATCATGTATATAAGTTTTATTTTTTACTAGCCTAAAATTTATAAATATTTTTTACATTTTTCATTTTTTATTTGGTCTCGGAATAGTCACAATATCATCTCTTGATACTTTGTAACCCCATGGTACGGTATCTGTACTGTTTAACAGAAGCTGACGCTTGTCATCTTCCCAACTTAAAGCTATCTTATTCTGAACTATTGTACTAACACAATGTTTGTTACTTTCAATTACATATTGTGTCTTACTTAAATTCACATGATCCTCTAAACATCGTTTGAAATCTTCAAAAGTGATAGTTCGCAAAGTCGGACGTTTAGTACCTTTGGCTCGCTTTTTTACCTGATCTTCATTATAAATTTTAAAAGCATACAACTTTGCTCTAAGTCCAGTGAATTCAGTCATAATTTTGCCATTATTCTCATCCTTCATCAGACCTAATACTTTCTTATTAACAAGTGGTATGTTGTAAACATTATCAGGTGGATAATCAGAGGTGTCAAACTTGGCGATATCACGTTTGATGATCTCATAGATGTCTGGTACAATGAAATGGTAAATAAGACTATCAGTATCAGTGTACATTAGTTTAAATTCGTCATTTGAAAAATTATGTTTTACATAATTATAATGAAAGTCATATATATAAGTTTTCGATAGATCTAATATACAAAAACCAACATAGCTGGGTTTGTCAAAGCGTACTTTTGTCGCCTTTAATTCAATTATTATCATATTCTCATCAAAAATAGTAAGACTATGGAAATTAGGCTTACAAATATAGTCAGCAGCGCCATATCTACCGGCCCATCTTGTTACTATATGAATCTCTCTGTATTTTCTGACATTTTCCATAGTCTTACCAAAGACAGCATTATTCATAAGTTTATAAAAGTCCTTTTCAAACTCATTCTTAGCAGCCTTACTACAATCTGTATTTTTATCTATATATGACTTGAGCCAGAGTGACTGTTCGAATTTTAAAACTCTGTGAATTTTTGTTAATTTTAATCCTAAATCTATACATTGTCCTAAATTCTTATAAGGTATAACATAATTTTTTTTATCATATAAAGTTGTCGATAATTTAGTATACTTGCTACCCGGTGGTGAAAAATGTTCAGGACATAGTGATAAATCTTTATGCAGATCATGCAATTCCTGAGGATATTGTAGATCAACTTCTAATACATAGCCAACGCTATCGATGTCGTTTAAAAATTGATCTACGTTATCGACGTCAAAAGATAGATCGTCAGGCGGGTAAACCCATTCAAATGAACCTTTTGGTAGCGGCATACTCACAGCAGCACCATACAAATTATTCACATCATAATACATTAAATAGGATTCAGCTTTATTAGGATTAAAGCTGGATCCCATGTAACGATTATTGGCCACTGCATACCTATTTGTACACTGAGATACACCACCTCTGATACCTTTTTCAATAAATAGCATCATTTCAGAATCGGTAAATAACTCGAGTTCAACATTTGTATATTTTAACATCGCATCGAAAGCAAGTCCCGGCGCTGTATAGTAATGTAAAGGATCTAAGCTATAGGTAGCCATACAATTATGTCTGAAATTTTGAAATGTGTCAGCTAAAAGTAGTACATCTGTTTTTAAATATAAATCTGAATATTCCCCTAATGTTTTAATATCAAATTTATTCCACACTAATTGAGCAAGAGCATAATCATTATCAGATACACCTTCGTTCGATAATTTAGAATAAAATGAGTCCTGATCAGGCAGCTTTTTGTCATTAAGTTTGTCAATATCAGTTACGTACTCGTATGGGAATACACCCTTTCGAGTAACTAATTTAAATTTTTCAGGATCACTGTGATGTTGTTGAGTAATCTGTTTATCACAATCATTCAGATTAGATGCTAATTTGTCAAGACTAGAAGCCATAAATCTGAATGAATCTATAAAACGTTAGCAAACTGATGTATTTTCAACATACTTTGTAAAAGATATATAACGTTTTTTATTAATTGGTAATAATGTAATTTTACTCTCGAAAACAGTTGATAAAGATTTTATTATAAAATGGGAATCGTAACCAGATAAATTATGAAATACTATTGGTATAGTGTGAGATTTTCTATAATTTATATTACAAAATAAGTGAGCTGGACCGCGATAGTTACCAGTAAAATGACAGTGATCGTAGCATTTATCTGTAGCAGAAGTTATAGACCTTTCACAAATATGACAAACAGTTGCTTGCTCATGACTCTCTTTTTGTTGTCTCGACAGAGGTTTCATAGCAACAGGATTTTTTAAGTATGATTCGACTTCTAATGCTAAACATTCTAATTTTTTTACAAACTACTCGATGCAGGTTTATGATCGATTCAGTTCAAATTTAGATGAATTGTTATTGTAACTACAAAAACGATAAAATGCGATACTATATGGTATATGTTTGTCGAATTATCATTTTTTTGAGGTTCAAGTGTACATTCTAGGTCTGCATAGACAACAAATGGTACGATATCTTTATACTGGTAATTTTTAAACTTAAAAATTTTATTTTCTTCAGTCGGAAACGTCATGTGAACTTTATTTAATGCGAAACAGTCTTTTTTATGATCTTCAAACGATTTTTCCAGTTTAAAATGATTTAAGCATCGATGACAAAAAAAATAATTTGCTTTTCAAAGCTGATATTTGACTTTTTACTAATCGTGAAAGATCTTTAATTAAAGCAAAATGATATGTAGGCTTATAATTTTTATATTCATTACTTGTCATATTTAAATTAACATTAGCTTGTAACATTAAAAGATGGACTGTTTTTCTATTGAGTTTACAATATTTACTTAAATATAACGGAATTATAATACTTTTTTCAGATTTTTTCTTTGTAAAATGAGATTCAATACCATATACATTTATTGTTAAATCATTTAATCTTCCAAACTGTGGGATTTGCTTAAGTGTCATAGGAAATTTAATACCTGTATATTCTAGGACAGCACTATCATGAGGATACGCCGATGTTCTCTCAGGATGTCCAGTGTTAGGAAGATGAATCGCAGCAACGACGCTCCATAGAAAACAGTACTCATCGAAATTTTCTATGTTGAGAACAGCTCGTTTCATCTGGATATCTCGAGGAAGCCTCACAAATGTTGAAGTCCCTCCTTGCAGAGGTGTGTATTTTGACATTGTTACTACCAGATTGGTAATCTTCGTCAAACTCCACCCTGAATCTGTTTGATTAAATTCTTCTACCTTGTTTAACATTTTTTCGTATACAAAGTCTGTATACCATTCAGCTAGAGATGTTGCAGGTAAAATCGCTCGACTTTTGGTGTTGAATGATTTGACTTCTTCTTCGACTGATGTATTTTTCCTGAATTTGCAAAATAGTTCAACGTTTACTTTAACACCTGCAACGTTTTCCAGCATTTCTTGGATTTTATCCAGGACAATGTCTCTAGAAACATTCAAAAAATCTCTCAAGTCAGTGTGAGAGCGGTTGATAATCGATCCTGTCTTAATGTTGTTGGAAAAAGCGTTCTCGAGATCTTGCCATTTAATAGATTGATTATTTACACTTAAATCACCACCTGCTACCTGTCCACTAAGTTGCAGAAACTAATTACTGTACCAACAAAGAACTGCTATGTTTGCTTGCACACTTCGTCGAACTTGAACGGTGGTATTAGGATCTGTCAAAACTGTATTAAAATAGTCTATTTTATCATTACAAACATTGTAACACCTCTGACATTGCTCTTTATCCACCACCTCTGATTGTAAATCATTATATGATTGTGTCACTGTATTTACTAAATTGTGGAGAGCTTTAACTAAACCTCGTTGGGACATTTTTAAATTGTTTTATTTAACACTGTGTTTTAAATCACAAACACTGGTGGAACAGCAATAATTATTTTATATAAAAACTTGAGATTCACAAGCTATTTCAGCTTTCGACTATAGGAATAATGTCATCAAGGTTTCTGAGTATTCAAAACGAGGAACACACAGAGAGTAAAAAAATAAATTTCATATGTATATCAAATATTGATGATAGTACAGATCTCATTAAGCAGCGTAATGGATATGTTATAGATATGATTTACTTGGGTGGTGTAGATTGAAAAGAAAAGTATTTATCAACGATCGTTTAAGATTAAACACAGAGAGTAAAAAAATACATAATTAATTTTTTAAGAATTATGAGTATCAAATATCGATGCTAGCACAGATCTCATTAAGCGGTAAAATAAAAATTGTTTACTTCCGGTGATAGAGTAATCGATGACAGATTTGAAACAGAGAGTTAAATAATAAATAATGAGACTGCGAGTATCAAAGATCGATGATAGTACGAATCTCGTTAAGCGGTGTAATAAAAATTGTTTATTTCCGGTGGGTATGTTGGAATTACATAGAAGAGTGTTACATATCAATCGTTTAAATAAATTAAAGAATGAATATGTGGATTGAAGTATCAAATATAAGATTTAATATATATATATACGATTTGGATCATAAAAAATGTTTATGTTGGACAAATGGTAAAAAAAGATGTGAGAATATATGTAATTTAATATATATATATATATATATATATATATATATATATATATATATATATATATATATATATATATTTACTTTAGATCGTGAGATCGATAATAATAATGTCTTTTAGGAAAGGTATATGTGAAAAAAAATGACGTTACTCAAGACGGATAAAACTGTTAATCTATGGAATTTTTTGTATGAGTTGGATAATACAGATCCAGTATGGATTTTTTTTCAGATAGATGTCAAAGTTAACACGATTTCCTATTTTATCGATACATTTAAAATTTTCAAATATATTATTTTAAATATATACCTTTTTTAATTAATATGAAAAAAGTGATTTTCAAATGAATACGATAAGACAAATTAAATTGTTATAGTTAATTTCGTAATGGATAATATGTTCATATAGATTTTTCAGAAAAAAATCTTGTAACATAAGCTTTATTCCAAGTTAAAGTGAGACACCCATATCTAACACTGCATGTTAGAGTAAGATGCTCTATGGGTGTTTCTTACACATGCGAACGTTTTATGGGTTTGTTTATTAATTTTTGATACTCGACTGTAGTTTCATTGACAGACTATTTCTTGCTCTCATTAGACAATATTGACAGCTCGTGAAAGAGTCGATGACAATTAAAGTTAGACGTTTTAAAAAAATTTATTGTTTTAATCGATTTTAAAATTATTTCGGGAATTTACTGTGGGTGTTATAAAGTGTTTATGTGCAATTTTTAAAATTATTTTTGAAGTATTCGGTGAATGTTGTAAAGTGTTTGTGGACTATTTTTTTAATATTGTAACTTGGAGCTTCTTTTGTAACTAAGAAAAAAATAATTAAGGTAAGGTAGAAGTAATTCTTGTATTATAAGGTGAAAGATATTTTTATGTAAAAAAAAAAAATGTAATTTGTAGATGGGGAACACATTTAGTTATAATATAATCATACCCCTCCGGTGGATTAGGTTTCCAAGGTTGATAGACGGAGTAATGGATTTAATAGTAGATTCTTTGGAAAGGGCTGTTCGTCGAGGGAATAATTTAGACGGAACATTATTCCGATTTGAAGGACTGATAGCTGAATTAAACATTCAGCACAATGATCTTTGTTGGTGGTTTCGTATCCCTTATATAGATGCTCATAGAACCGATCCGCGGTTCTACTATAATACCACTCGCGATCCATTCTTTGGAATCTGGCGCGGAGCGCTTAGTAAATTCAAAAACCCCGGTCCTTCAGGTATTATTCTTTTATACTTTATCGTTGTTATATAATACTTTTTCGTTATTGCTTTTTTTTATTTTATTACAGGGAATCATCTAGACGATTATTGCATTCGTTATACCGTGTTACTCCCGAAACACTGGGTCCAGAGTTTTTCAATTGAAGAGGTGAGATATTTTATCGAGCCTCAGTTGTGGAATCGAGTGTCGGCAAATGAGCCGATCGAAGATTCGATTGTTACATTCTTCGATGAGGAGGCCTGCTTACAAATCAACAACGGAAAGGTTACGTGGCACATCAAGCTCACGAGCGGATCCCAGGATGTGCGGGATTATGTCATCGGTTATGGTTTTATTCCGCCGATTTTTTATACTTTAGGTGCAGCAGCATCTGAGTGGGAACACCAATTATTTTACAATCGTGTTGTTGATGCTGTTACGGAGGAAGACCTCCATTGCTCTGAGGATGCAGAGACTGTTATTCTCACAGATCCGGAGGATACAGATAATGTTGACGATGCTGATACTGTAATCCTCTCAGATCCAGAGGAGTCGTAGCCCATTTATTTTTTTATCGTTAAAAAGTATTATTTTTTTACTGTAATAATTATGATTGTATTTACTATTTATATTATTGACGACAATTAATTTTATATGATGTTAAATTAAGTATAGGACTTTCGTCTTTTAACGTTTATATTTTTAAGAGTAGTGTATAAATAAATTTTCCAAATGTATATGAGTGGGTTTGAAACAAAATTTTCTTTAAGATAATACCCGAGAAAAATTCCTTCAACATGTAGTGTGTTTGACCTGTACATATTAGAGTGAGACGCTCTAAAGTAAGACCCAAGGTTCTCTCTCTCTCACTCGAATGTGCATCATAGGCTTGTTTTGGTTTCAACACTTGTTGACAATACAATCAATGCCTTCTTTTTCAAAGCTGCTAGATTTTAAGTTCAATCATAAGCGTTTCAACTGTTCGAGAGTTAGCTACGATACGGTTCCTTTTTCTTAGTGTGCTTTTCAAAGTTATTAAAAATAATTTTGCGTTTTTTTCATCATCATATAAATACATGTCATGCTATCATCAGAGCTGGTATACGGTAAGGTACCAGCTCTGATGATAGTGTGACAGTATTTTGTCATCATACGCATGATAATTGACTGTCGATCAACATTGTTAACAGTCAGTAATATAAATACATACTTTACCGACCGTAGATACGTTTACCGGCCGCGGAAATACGCGACATATCGACATCAGATATTAAAAGTTACCGACAGGAGGTATCCGCCGCGGTCGGTAAGAAAGGGTACTGTGTTATCGGGGGGGGGCTGTCTCACTTCTCAAGTAATTAACTTGATTCCCGTAATTATCGATTTAAAATTTGATTTTAAAAGAAAGTGAATTCTTTGTAATGTCCATTAATTTTAAATATTTTACATTTTCGCGCTGAATAGTTGGGCGCACAAATTTGGCGCATGAGTCAAGATTTATTTTGCTAGTACAGTCCCAGTAAATGTCATGCAATAACAGCCGCCATAACCTAGAATAATTTTACTCTTTCCCTTTTATTAAAAAAGTTTGATTTCTGCATGATCAATGATATTCTTTATGTTTTGAATAATATAAAGCTTCCGTTCACGCTGAAAGCTCAGATTATTATATATTCACGCTAATTTTTTAGATAATTTATCTCGATTACCAGTCACGCTAACTTACCGCTGGAGTCACGATAGTGTCCGAATATCCTTACCGTAAAATTTAGCGTCTATGCACAATGCCAGTCCGTATCTTTCTGATTTAATTACTTCAACCTCCACCTGTTGGTCGTCGCACACGTGGCACCACTGTCGCCCTTAATTACCATTATAATTATTTTTATTAGCCCTGGGCCTAGTTTTAAATTAAAAATATGAAATATAAAAATAATTCTCTGATACTTGAATGACACAAAATTAATTAATTAAATACATGAACTATTTACGTATAACTTATTCCTATTTTTATTTTTCCTGGAAACTGAAATAATAATTATTTAATACTTATTAACTTGACGTCGGAATTTTAGCCGAGGTATCGATTTACCGTTACCCGGCGGTCAATTTTTCGACTAAACTGACATCCTCAGTCGGATGACAAGTTTCAATAAAATAATACATTAAACAAATGTTGGGGCACAATGTTACATTAGATTATGCCTCCCAACTATTCCAAAATCATCAACA
The DNA here is from genome assembly GCF_026212275.2 of Microplitis demolitor. Taxonomy (NCBI): domain Eukaryota; kingdom Metazoa; phylum Arthropoda; class Insecta; order Hymenoptera; family Braconidae; genus Microplitis; species Microplitis demolitor. The sequence goes on from NC_068553.1 coordinate 9,607,013, forward strand.
AAAACTTATATTATACAAAAATCAATTATTTGCATTTTTAAATTATAAATTAATATTCATTCACACATGTGCTCTCTCTCACGCAGCGCGCATGCGCTAGCACCGTGCACGGAACGCTGTCTCCATCGGCGAAATTGCGGAATGCCCGCGTAACGACTCAAATTCAAATATAAAATTAAAATATTCAACTTATAACTAACTAAAAATTAAATCATTTGAATCGTTACGTGACAAACAACTCTGATAGCCAAATTAGCGAGAAACTGGCGTCCAACTAACAGCTGCAACTAGACGCCAAGTTGGTCGCAAAAGTTGGTACTGCCAAAGTTAATAAATACTTTCTGAGAAAGTTGATGACAAAAGTTGGAAATCCAATAAATTGATGGTCACTTTCTGAAAAAGTTGGTGCCAAAAGTAGGCAATCCATAGTTGACGGAAAGTTGCCTTCGATTTTCTAAAAAACTTGCTCTAGAATTGCGGCTCTTCCCTGGCATCAACTTTCTCAGAAAGTTGGCAATAACTTGTAACCAAAAGTTAAAAAAGCTAAAGTTGTCGACAGCTTGTCGTCAAATTGATCGCAAACTAATGAATGCCAACTTTTTAACAAGCAACTTGTGCTATGGGTAGTGTTGCCAGGTGTCCCGATTTGCGCGGGACGTCCCGATTTTCAGGGGTCTGGGGATGCGTCCCGATTTGTACCTGATCGGGACGCGAAATGTCCCGATTAATCAAAAAATGAAAAATAATTATTTACGCTGCGTAATTTTTTATCACGGAACGCCATCTACTGGCTATGGATATATTCAAATACATAGGAGCCGTAACTCGAGTAGCTGCTACGAGATGGCGTTGTATCTATTAATTATAGTCCTATTATAATATCTGTGGCTTAGGGTAGCTACTAAAGTAGCAATCTGTGCAGTGAATTGATTGTAGAAACACCTGAGAGTTTTGTTTTCCGGCGGTCCGGTGCGCTGTTTTAAGTATTAGTTATAAATCAAACAATTTAATCTTGGAGATTATTTGCAGGTAAGAACTATGTGAATTGTGAATGTTTACGCAACAGTTTTTAACAATTAACTCGCAATTTGTTATTCATATTATAATTTGTGTTTAAGGATTTTAGGTTATGTTTTTGTTATTGTACCTAGCTGGTTTTTGCTGGTGGTTTATTGGCTTAAATATATATGCACGGCGGAATTGACATATAAATTTAATTTTTTTTTCGCTTCATATCGTAAATAAAACAAATTATTAATATACGCGGGCTAAGAAGTTAATGTAAAGTAAATAATATTTATGCATGGGTGTGTGTCTTCATGTGGTAGTGTTGGTTTCTTTTCAGATTTATTTATAATGAGTGATTCGGAAACTTATTAAGCAAAAACAGATGCTTCAACTTTGACTCCGAAAAAGAAACAAAGAAGAATGTGTTCTTTTCTTGATGTTTGGATGAAAAGTTATTCGTTCATCAAACCCGTTCCAAATAATAAGTGTAGGGCGCTTTGTACATTGTGCCAAAGAGAGTTTAGCATATCTCATGGAGACAAGAATGATATAGAAAAGCACCAAAAATGTAATGAACACCAAAAAAAAGAAAGAAGTGCTGCTTTATCGACATCACTGAAATTATTTTTGAAAACAGATCAAATGACCACTCAAGAAGAAAAAGTGATTGCCGCTGAAGTGACTAAAACTTACCACTCAGTCAAGCATAGTTTATCTTTCAATTCGTTAGATTGTGATACAAAACTCGACCATATTTTGTATGATGATTCTAAAATCGCTGATAAATTGGCGCTTGGACGAACTAAGGCCAGTGTCATTGCATACAACGTTTTAGGACCAGCATAAACTCAAGAGGCCGTCGAAATTTTGCAAAACGACACATTCTATAGTATAGCTACTGATGCTTCCAATCATGGTGCTATAAAAATGTTTCCATTGATGGTGAGATTTTACAGCCCAACTACAAATTTAAAAACGTGTGTTTTTGACTTTTATGAAGATGCTGATGAAACTGCATCAGCCATCCATACGAATTTAGTAACACGACTGAAAGAGTGCAATATTGACACTAAACACCTTACTAGTTACTGTGCAGATAATGCAGATGTAAACTTCGGCTGCCGCAATTCAGTTTTTCAATTATTGCAACATGATAAGAAAAACATTTTATCAGTGGGATGTCCTGCACACATCTTACACAATAGTGTGAAGCATGGGTTGAGTAAAATTAATTTTGATTTAGAGAATTTTATTCTAAAGCTTCATAACCATTTTTCATATTATGCAAAACGAGTTGATTCTTTGAAAGATTTTTACGTAATTTACGAAGCTGAATTTGCACACGTCCTGCGACATGTGAAGACAAGATGGTTGTCACTTTTACCTGCCGTTGAACGTGCTACTAAATCTTTCGATATCCTGAAAGATTATTTTATATCATTGGGAAAAGAGGAATGTCCGAGTGTACTGTGGCAATTTTTTAATTCTGACGAAACAGAACCTTGTTTGACATTTTATCAAAATGCACTGAAAGTTTTACAGGATGCAGTGATATGCCTTGAAAACGAAACATAACTGTGTTTTGAAGGTCACAAAATAATGCTAGAAGTTAGTGAGAAATTGAGGCAGAGAATAGAAGATGAGTTTGTAGGATTTACGTGTAGTAACTTGATTAAAAAGTTGCCTGCTGATAAAATGACTAAAATAAAAAAAGACTGTTGTGCGTGGTACAAATATGTTCTTCATTACATAGAAACTAAATATGATCTCAAGAATAGCAGAACGGACTTATTTAAACCATTTTCTCTCCAGGATGGTTCATTTACTTACACGTCAATTGTTAACATTATTGAAAATCTAAAAATTGACACGTTTTTCGACATGGATCAACTTTATGAAGAAATTTGTAAAATCAAAGAATTAGTGAAGGCAGCAGTGCAAAACAAAGACTTAACGCCGCTACAAAAATGGCACAACATTTTTAAAGTCGATCAAGAATTAGTAAATGTTCAAAAATTATTTTGTTTTATGGCTTCAATTCCAGTATCAAACGCAACAACAGAAAGAGTATTTTCCGTTTGACACTCGAGCATGTGAAAGCGGAATTCAAATAAAAACAAACTTTAATTTGACGTGTAATGAATTTTATGAGTTTGTTATAAAAAACAAAGCTTTTCTAAAGGCGGCAAAATCAAATCAAAAATATAATTTTAATAAAAACAAATAATTACATACTACGTATCTAAATTAATAGTACTATAAAGACCTACTTAGTTACCTATTTTATACTTCTAAAATACGTCAATTACATGATTAAAGTGCAATTTTTTTTATAATTTTTACTAGTCCAGTAAGATTGATTACTTGTTATGTAAGATTAAAAAAACGAATTAAATAAAACGCTTTTTTTTACTGTCCCGATCTGCAACCCTAAATCCCGATTTATTTGACCTCATGTACCGATTTACAACAAATCGGACCTGGTAACACTAGCTATGGTATAAATTTATCCATAAAAATCTCTACAATTTGACAGTAAAAAAATATTTAACACTTTGTCAAGTCATATCAGCAATAAATTGACATAAAATTTGCCTGAAAATTGACGACAACTTTTTTCTAATCAACTGTTGAAATAAATTTGCATTCTAATTTGGGTAGTAATTTTACTTCAAATTGAATAGCAAGTTGCATACAAATAGTCGTAAACAACAGAAAAATCCGAAGTTGACGAAAACTTCAAGGAAACTTTTGTAAAGTGAACTTTTGCTAGAGCAAATTGTGCTATTAGGGTATCTAAACAAGTAGTACAAATACATCATTACAATTATGGTCATCAGAGGCGCATAAATCGGTATACTAAAACATAATGTTTTATAAAAGTTTCGTTTCTAAACAACTCTCTCTAATTCAAGGTTAATACCTTAAACTAACCATTATTTATATAGCAAAAAATCCTGTGTGATAATACAACAATGAAAATAATTGTAATTACGAAATTAATATTATAATCAATTCTCAATATCAACGATTTAAAAATATGCAACAAAAATACTTTTTTAATAAAGATAATTTTTAAACGCCAAAAAATTTCGTGAACGATTGTATTGTAAATGATAATTAATTTGATTAAAAACAGTAGTATCAACTACAGAGTAAGTTTTACAAAACTTATTTATGAAATAATCATTAAATTATTATATTCGTTGACAAAACATTCACAATCATTAATCATCTTATTTAATAATAATTCATTTACCATAAATAACTGTAAATGATATTAAGATTAGACCTTTAACAATTTTTGGATTTTTTCGAAACCATGAAAAGTAAAGAAAAACATTTCAAAAAATTGTACTTATAAATTTTTTAATTTTCTACGCTTACATATTTTCTTGGGTTTTTTTATTTTTTGAAATCGATTTAAAAAAAAATCCAAAAATCATTAATTGTCTACTATTTAACTTTAATATCGTTAAATTAACTTATATTAGAAAATTTTAAGTTAATAGATAATTAAAAATCTAGTTAACACAAAACTATAGTTACATTCATATAAAAATTATCAATTGTTGTTTATTTAATATAATACTACATAATCAGAAAAAAGCTAATAAAATGAAAGTCAAAAAACGATATGTAAAAAAAAAATGGGTATATGATAATAAATTTTATCATACTTAAGAACGGTTTTCAGATAATTTGTCCCAGCTTTTCTCTGAAATAAAAGCTATAAACGCAAAATAAAGACACAGACCCGATGCTTTACTCTATGAACTAGCGAAGTGCACTTGAATTTTTCGATAACTTCCATTTGTTTACGAGAAAAGCTTGGACAAAGTTCCTATTTAATGTACAAGTGCAACAAAGATAGTACCGTTTATCCAGTTGAGGGCGAATAGAGAAACAAATGAAAACGCGTCTTAAGATGATATAACTAACACAATAAACAATGAAATGGCAATATTTAAAAAATCAAAAGAAACAAAAAAAAATTACAAAAAAAACGGTTAGTACAAAATTTAAGATCAAATAATAATTATAAAAAATCAGAAAATAGTTAAAACAAACAAAACAGTGCTTATTTTCGAAATAAAAAAAGATACGTACGACACGAAAAATTAAAAAATATTGAAAAATTAACAGTATTACGTAAAAATACTAATTTTAAAATAAATGAAAATTTAAAAAATATAAGAAGAATTATAAAATTAAGGACAAACGAAAATTAAAAAATAAATGAAAATCTAAAGAATATTAAACGAAATAAGAAATTGAGAAAAAATTCAAGTTTCAAAATAAATGAAAATCTAAAGAATGTAAAAAAATAAGAAATTGAGAGAAAATGAAAATTACAGTGTAACAATCGGTACACCTGTTGTTGCTGTAATTGCATCAACCGCTGATTTTGAACCAGCAACTCCTGTAAAAGAACAACATGAACATATAATTAAAGAAATAAGGAAAGGGAAGAAAAAGAATTTGTAATTATATTTATACGTAATGCACTCACCTCCACTATGGATTGAACCTCTGGATTCACCCCAGTGGGTTCAGGACAGCATAACCATTGATCTTCTTTAAATACGACTGATGGGACCCCTAACGGATCCACCTCGACGGACAACGGATCCGCAAGAGTTTCCTCCAATGGAACAGCCTGTTCCCCAGATGAAGCGTCCTCCTGGACAATGACCTCCTCGATAAGTTTGACTTCTTCATCTTTGACAACGAAAGCCATTTTCTTTCTTCACTTTCACTTTCACTTGTCGCGACAAGAAGAAAACCAGAGAATGATGATCACGAGAAAATCACGGGTATTTAAATCCACGAAGGATACAAAGATCCACAAGGGTAGGATTCGAGAAGAACCAATGAAGTTTCAAAATTCTTTCCACTACCCCAAAAATTTAAGAAAACAAAACGCCTAAGACAACGCCTACAAGGACAACGCTAAGAAATTTAGAATTAACTGAAATATGTCACCATCACCCTTAGATGCACTGTCCCTTAAAGGAGAGAGAGAAGAAGCCAACACATGTGCCAAGCCATCAAACAACTACCACTCGAAGTCCAGGGATTCCTCTAATCATCAAGCATAATTGTAACAAATATTTAAATTAGTTGATTGATGATTCAGGTTGACCTATCCTCATTCATTTACATTTAAGCAAGGAAATTTCCTTGCATAAATTAATGTCATTGAGGGCGATGACGACTCTGGGGGTAGAGATGTAACAATCGGTACACCTGAGTCACCACTCAACTGAACCTTAAGATCAGTAATTTTTTCCGTTAATTTTTTTTTATATATATATTATATATATATATTATAAGATTAACCTGGAGAATTCGGAGCGCACTCACCAAAGATACAATAATACAGGGGTATCCGTACATACGTATATATGCATGAGTTTTGTACATATGTGTGTGTTATGTATGCGTACGTTGACCATATATAGATATCTATGACGTATTTTGGGCTTGCTCTGAATTCCCACAGAAAGATATGCGAGTATGAGCGGTCAAGTTACAAGAAAGAGAGACGTAGATAAGAACAAGCAACTAGGAAATAGTACGTCTTTCTTTCTCTATGCACAGCTGCACCACTACGGCCGATCCCTTATAAAGAATCCACCGACTCAATGTCTTCCAGATGTCCCACGAAAAGATTTCTCTGAATCTTCCGCGGCTGCGAGTCCCTTGTCATCATAAAAGTCACCGAAAAGGGCTCAACAAATTTGTCAAAACAATTCTCTGTTCTACTTCAACTCAAATTTTTACGACCTTTCTATTTTAACCATCTGTTACCAATGGGCCTCACGTCTCCCGCGGATCCTTACTATTTCTTTTCCAATATAGAAACCTATCTCTAATTTTATTTTATTTTTAATTTTTAATTGCATTTCTCAGAAGTGTCCAAAATATCGACAATAAATGTCACTATATATTTTGGAGAAACATCGTTTTTACAGAATCTCACGGTCTCCCGCGGATTCTTACTTTTCCCTTTTCCACCATAGGAAGCTCTTCTATTTTAAATTTTAATTACATTTCTCGGAATCACCTAAAAAAATATTGATAATAAATGTCATTATAGACACGCAGTCTCTAAAAATTTATATGGTCCCCCACAGAACCTCTCCGTTCCTTCACCTATCACTAAAGATTTTTCATCTCAATTTTGTATTATTTTTAAAATTATATTTTCCTAGAGTATGTAATATATCGATCACAAATGTCATCATATATTCATTACTTTATTTTTAAGCAGTACACCACGGACTTATTTTTCTATTTACATCCTGTTTACTACAAAATTCCAAGAACTTCCGTAATAAAATGTCATTCTCAGCTGTCCAAAAGAAATCAAACCCTTCTATATTATTGTCTTCTTCGTCTTTAACCTATGCAAGAGGCATCTTCGGCCCCACTCTTCTTTCAAACTTTTTCATATAAAAACCCCGGAAAAATAATCAAAGTCAGTCATTACCGCCGCAACTAAAACCCTTGTCGGATCTATCCGCGAGTAAGACTCACTGAGTTGATTTCGAAATTCGTTCTCGTGACGCTCCACGCCTAGGCAATCGGGGGTCCTAGATCGATAATCAGATTCATCCACGAGTAAGACTCACTGAGTCGATTTCAAAATTCGTTCTCGTGACGCTCCACGCATAGGCAATCGGGGGTCCTAGATCGATAATCGTAACTCGATTCTTTTATTTAAAATATAAATTACGCGACTTGAATTTTATTCTTAAAACCTTTCCTCGTGAGGTCCTACGCCTAGGCATCTGGACTCCTAGGTTGGATACCTGGAGTAAAATCATTTGAGTTCGCGATAAAATTAACTAAACTCTTTCACGTGACGTCCACCGCTTAAGCAATCGGAGTCCTTGTTCGGGAATAGTTAATACTTCTTTAAAAATCATTTAAAGAATATATATATCATCGTAAATTCACTAGAAAGCAAAGCCGGCCTATCGGTTCAGCGTGCATAGCATTCTCGTGAAAAGATTTAATCTGTAAATCTCGATAAAACCATAAAAACATTGTAAACTCCTGTGTACACAAGATTCAAATTGGTGAATCTGAAGTGAGTGTGTGTGCAGGCATATCAACCCATTGGGGTAAGTTCATTATTATAATATTTTGTAAAATTAAATCTGTCAATATACTACACATGTTTTTTTGTATACATTTGTCTTTTCATTTACTGTCCTTTTCTCTGGCATTCGAGTACTGGTAATTTAAGTCAAAGTAACTTTAAAGTAAGACAGAGAAAGAACATGGTCTTCTCGAGGGCCCATATTCATCGACCCAATATCCCTCTCGCTTCGAAAATCCCTGACCTACCCTAACGCCACGCAGGTCATTGAACGGGACCGTCTATAGTACATCCGCTCGGTACAAATAGATAAATAAGTTGTAAAGTAACACGAAATTATAACATTCTTATATCAGCCACGTGATTGTAATTCCTTGGTTGGATGACAGAATAAAAATAATTTCATACATTAATCTTTTAATTAATAATCGGTGCTTAAATCCCTATATTCTCACACTAACCACGTGAGGTTCAATCGAACTCCTTGGCTGAGTTATAGAAAGGGGAAAATCGGCATTCTGATATTAAATAATAGATTTCAAATTACCCTTTCGCCCGTCGCCTTCACTCACTTCGATCGTGACAACAGAATAAATGAAAACTTGAAAAATTTAAAACGAAATAAAATATTAAGAAAAAATGGAAAATTTAAACATGATGAAAATTTAAAAAATATAATCAGAAATACAAAATTACGAAATTGTCCAAATTATAGAGAACAAGAAAGATTAAATAATATTGAAAGAATTAAATTTTTACGAGAAGAATATAAATTCACATTTATAGAAATAGAACAGAATGAAAAAATCGTTCTGCCGGTTGACCCTGCGGGCCAGCCCCAAAACTTCCCGCCTATTTCGAGCTCTTTGAGCTCAGAAAATTGTTGTAGATACATTTTCTCTTCGAGCTCGAAAATACTTTTGTATGCCTTTGTTTTCGAAAGAATACGTTTTTTACGATTTTTTTCAAACGATATCTCTCGAACGAATAAACCGATTAAGACGTTCAAGGCGACAATCGACATGTTTTATTGAGTTCTATAACTGATCAGATTTTTGAATTGATTCATCAAGTCGTTTTTGAAATACTTTCAAAATAAAAAAAAAAAAAAATTTGGAATTAATCGGGTCAGTCATTTCGAAAGTACACTGTAAAAAATTTTTGTGAATTTCAAGCAAAAATTAATTTTAATTTTCCGGGTATAAATTAATTTTAATATTTTTCCTTAATTTTCAGCTGTTAAAAAAAATGAATGTGCTCTTAAGCATGAATCTGATAGTAAACGAATGAAATATACATATTGTATGTGTAAAACATTTAAATTTCAAAATATTCATAGTGAATTTTTTCACAGCTCATAATGTTTCTTGGTATTATTGAAGTATCACTGAAATTATTTATTTTGAAAGATATTTTTTCTTAATTTTTATCGCTACTTTTTAATTTGCAATATATTTATTGAAAGTTAATAATAACATACGAAATTTTAAAAAAAAAATTTATTTATAAACAATTTTGAAAATTAATAGTCTGATCATCAAATTGTAAAGAAAAACCAAATAGTCGATTTCAAATTTTTTACGAGTTGAATGTATAGTTGTCCCAATGTTATAAAATTTGTATCTAATTATGTATATTTAATTACAGAAGACGATTGAATTTTCAAATATTTTCTATATTTAAGCTATCAAAAGTAATTAAAGAATTTTAATGTGCGAATATAAAAATACATAAATGAAAATCTGACTATTGCATGATTTTTAAATAATTTCCTGAAATTTAAAAAACAAATTTTAAACATAACAATATTGACATTTAAATTTCAACCGCTCGTATTGTTTATTCTTGTTAACCTGAATAAACGAATAGAATTTATTTATTTATAAAATATTTTAAACTTCCCACTAAAAAAATCGACGACTTTCAAAAATTTCGGGAAGTTATTGTTTTTACCCCGATTTTCGAAAATCGAGTTTTCATCAGATGTCGACGTTTTGAGGTCCTAGGAAGCTATTCTGACTATTTTCAGAATGATGTCTGAGTGTGTGTATGTATGTATGTATGTATGTATGTGTGTGTGTGTGTATGTGTGTGTGTGTGTGTGTGTGTGTGTTTGTGTGTGTGTGTGTGTGTGTGTGTGTGTGTGTGTGTGTGTGTGTGTGTGTGTGTGTGTGTGTGTGTGTGTGTGTGTGTGTGTGTGTGTGTGTGTGTGTGTGTATGTAAACTCTTTGTAACTTTTGAACTAATGAATCGATTTGGATGGTTGAGGTGGCAATCGAAAGAGCTTATTGGTCATCAACTTTCCTGAAAATTTCAGATTATTTGATCGAATAAACTCGAAAATATTTGCGAATTACGAAAAAAAAAAAATTTTTTTTAGTTTTTTATTGATTTCTCAAAAACGACTTATACGATCGACTTCAAAATTTAATCAGCTCTAGTACTCAATAAAACGCGTCGATTGCTATCTCAAACATCAAAATCGGATAATTCGTTCGAGAGTTATCGCGGGAGAAAGAAATGGTGAAAAATGGTTTTTTCTAAATATTTTCAAAACGACTGACGCGATCGATTTCAAATTTCAATCAGCTCTAGAATTTAATAAAACGCGCCGATTGCCACGTCAACTATCGAAATCGATTGATTAGTTCAAAAGATATCGGTGTTGAAAAGTTAAAAAAATAACATTTTATGTTATTTCTTCGGATAAATCATAATATAACGTACTAAAATGTGCCTGATATCATACCAACTCATCTTTTTTATGGTTTCTTTTGATCACATAATGTCATCGAACTTGGTTTTTAGTTTAAATCATATTATCAACAAAAAAATCGATAAAACGTAGTCTTTAATATTTTTATCGGATATTTCATATTTTATTGTTTCTTACATGAGTCAAAACTTATTTAAATCTTGATTTTGATCCCTGACATTGATTTCTGATTCAATACACTTATTTTACTGAACATAATCAGGAACTAAATTTTAAAAACCGCTTCATTGATGATTTTCGATTCTTAAATTTTCAAACTTCAGCATGACAGGTAACTTGTTAGAGATTGAGAAGATCATAAAAAACAATCGCATGTGATAGCATTTTCGAGCTCGAAGAGCTCGAAAATATATCTACACTAATGTTTTCTAGCTCTTTGAGGTCGAAAACAGCGGGAAGTTTTGGGGCTGGCCCGCAGGGTCAACCGACGCCCAGATTTTTTTTTGAATTTTTAACCCAAAACATAAATACAGAAATTGTACGGTATTAAAAATAATTTCAAAATTACAATACGAAAGGAATTGAATTTTCATAACTAGATATTTGAATTGTATTTTCAATAAAAAAAAGCTTCAAGTTTAATGTACGTAATTTAATAATCAAGTCAATATTTAAAATTAAGATAAAAAATCTTAATTTTGATAAACATACTTAAAATTTATACTTGTTTTTTGAATTTTCAAAGCAAGTATTGAAAATTCTAAGACATATTGAATTTTAATAATTCCATTTGAAATTTCATAATACTTATTTGAAAATTCAAATACTTGTATATGAAATTTCTGTGCGTAACGTGCTGTGCGTTCAGTAATCAAGGATTGTGTAGTGAAATATATCAAAATTTTTAATGCGCAGCGATGTACGAATGAATTTAGATATTTCAAAAAGAATGTTAATTTTGATATATATATATATATATATATATATATATATATATATGTATACTTGTATATATATATATATATATTTATATATACATTCAGAATAACAGCTGAATCAATGAAAAAATCTACCCATTTGTTTTTATTTATAATGTCGATTGTCATTTTATTGAAATAAAATTATTTTATTATAAAACATACGTCAAGCTGTCATTAAAATAATTATTTTTTAATCTCCAGAATAATTTATAAATAAAGCTTTACTGTTAAAGTTGATAAGTAGTAAAAGAAATGCAGTGCATGTTTTGTTAAAAACTTATTAATTTAATATATGAATATTAAAACAAAATAGAATAGTTAAGTATTAATTTTTTTCTTTACTTAATTTTCATTTCAATTACAATATTAATTAAATAATTCAAAATTTTTATAATAATGTTATATGTATGCAAAACAATTTTCACGGAGGTTTTTCATTATTTAGTACTCTCTCACAATAATGAAGTAAAATGTGTTGACAATAAAAAAATATTGTCAGTACGTTTTATTCACATTAAGTTTTATTCATATTGGAGCTAAAAATTTCTGAAACTTTCATTATTATAAATACAAATATCTCAAACCTGTTAAGCTTTATAGAATAATTGCAAACAATAATATACCTAGGAATGTCTAATAGAGCAATCTTCATTTTAAATTATTATTTTTAAAATAAATTAGTTTTACAATTTACTGATTCTTACTATTTTAACCTCATGAATGCAACGTTTTTCAATTTTTCACAAATTACAATTGAATATTTTACTTATTTCATATTTTTGTAGTAAAAAAAAAAAAAAATAATAATAATTAAAAATATTCTATTAGTTTTAAAGATTTGAGTTTTTACTGGAATTATACGAAGAAGCTATTAAAGAGCGTTAATTTTCAAAAAGATCAATATTTATTAAGAGAAAATAAGTCCTCTACATTCTGGGATACTGAAGATTTTAGTTTGAGAAGAGGATCTATGGAAAAGTAATTTTTTAAAATGGTTTTAAATATCAATAGCGGGAAGTTTAAAAAATTCGACATTATTAATTGGTTAATATCTACTTAAAAATTTTATAGTTTATGTTTAATATTCAAAAATGTTCGTTTGTCAGTTTTGTACTTATCAAAATGTAGAAGTTAATTCTTATCTCTTTCATACAAAATTCACCGTAACTATTTTAAAAATTTTTATTGCGGTTATCAGGGGTGTAAAAAGTGCTTCAAAACTGAGGCATCAGTACGAATGCATTTGATTCGATTTCACCAACAAAAAAAAAAATTACAATTACAAACTGCACGAAAGTCATCCAGACATTATTAGTTCAAAAGGAACTTATGATTGTCAAATAGTATTGTGCAGAAGTTCTTCTTTTAATTATGAAACGTTTACCAAGCACATCAATAAACATATTTTAGAAGGTGTCAAAGTTAAATGTCCTGTTCGTTCCTGTGATAAAAAATATGATAAAGTAAATTCTCTCTCGAGTCATTCATCAAAATGTCATAGGGCAATAAGTAGTACTAAAGTAAAAATTTCACAATCATGTAACTCAGAAGCTTCAACATCAAGAGGACGAATCAAATTCACAATTCAAATCAATGTCAATCCGACTTAGTCTTAGATGAATGATATAATGAGAAATTTAATATAGAAAATTGTCAGTTAAACACACAAGAAACTGTAGAGCCTACAGAAGAAAATTTCGATGATTTATATTTAGAAAATCTTGCGAATTTCTTGTTAAAATTAGAAACATAATGTTTAGTACCAGTAAGTACAGTTCAATTTATACTTAAGGAATTAAAAAATATAACAAATGATTGTGCAAATATTGTAATTAATAGTTTCAAAGAACAATTATTAAATTTAGAAATTTCTGCTGATCAAGTAAATTTAATCTTTAAAGAAGTCGGATTATTAAATTCCTGTAAAACTTCTGTTGCCAGTCTGGCAACAGATCATTATAGAAAAAAATTTTATAAGAATAGTTCATTTTATGTAGCTCCAAAACAAATATTTTTTAATGGTTCGTGTGATAGAAAAAAATGTTTTCATTATATTCCAATCGATAAAAGTTTATTATGTATGTACAAAAATAAATTTAATCAAAATCAAATAAATTTTAAAAAAATTATTACGAATCCGGACAATATTTGCGACGTCACTGATGGTACTATTTACACGAAGAATGAGTTTTTTATTGAAAATCCAGATGCATTAAAAATTATCCTGTATCAGGATGCTTTCGAAATTACAAATCCCCTAGGAAGTGCCAAAAAAAAGTATTCTATTCAAGCAATATATTTTAGTTTAATTGATTTGGCCCCTCACAATCACTCAAACCTTAATTTAATACAGCTCGTTGCATTATGCAACGAAAAAGTATTCGAACCTGACACGGATGTATAGTAAAAGATTTAAAAAAATTAGAAACGGAAGGTATTGAAGTTTCTCCAGGAATATTTAAAAAAGTCGGGTTACTTATCATAACTGGTGATAATTTAGGAAGTCATCAACTAGGAGGGTTTGTGACTAATTTTAGTAAATCAACATTTTTTTGTCGCTATTGTCATATAACTCGTGATGATTTTATCAAATGCTCTGATGATTATATAGGTTGTGCTAAAAATACTGATGATCATCATAGTACATATAATCATCAGTATTACGAAATGAGGACCGTAAATTCTTATGACGAATGCATTAAATCAAAAAATAGAAAAAAATCTTTTGGTGGAATTATTTTTAATTCTAATTTCAATAAATTGAAATCTTTCCACGTCTGGTCACCAGGTCGCCCTCCGTGTTTAGCTCATGATCTATTAGAAGGCGTTTTAGCATATGATATAAAGTTATACTTACAATATTTCATGAATAAAAACTGGTTTACTTGGGAAGAGCTTAACGAAAAAATAGAAATTTTCCAGTATAGTGAAACTGATAAGCGTGATCGACCAGCCTCTGTTTCTTCAGAAAAAGACAGAGTTTCGGGCAATGCATGGCAAGTTTTTACTTTACTAAAATTATTTCCATTAATTATTTGTAATAAAATGAAAGACATAAATGATGAAGTATGGCAAACAGTATTGTTGATCTCGGAAATTTTGGAAATCGTATGTGCTGTCACTATAAATAAATCATTTTTACCGTATTTACAATCAATTATTCAAGAGTATTTAGCCTTGAGAGTTAAATTATTTCCTAAAACGCATTTATGTCCTAAACACCATTATCTTACACATTATCCAATGCTGTTAATTATTTTCGGACCTCTTATACTAGTTTGAACGTTAAGATTTGAAAGCAAACATACTTTTTTTAAAAGAGCGATTCGCCGGGCACAAAATTTTATTAATGTCACTCATACTTTGAGTGAAAAGCATGAACTGAGTCAAAATTAAAATCGAAAAGAAAATACATCCCGTGATATAATTTTTCCTAAAAGTACTTATTCATTTTATCCAAGTTTGTATTGCTCAGGATTGAAAGACGTTATAAATAATATCGATACATCTAATATCGAGGAATGTTCGTCCGTTATAGTAAAAGGCACTGAGTATAAGAATGGAAATATCGTAATATTAGGTCAAGATGCACATCATAGTATTATTCAAATGGGAAAAATAGTTGTGATATTAACAAGTCCCGATTGCACTATTTATTTAGTAGTTGAAAAATTACAATGCACTTTTTATTTCCCCTTGCGTATTTATGAAATTAAAGATACTGATACTTATCAATGCATAGATGTAAATAAACTGTGTAATCATCAATCTTTATATATGTATACAATTGGTAATATGGAATGCGTTAGATTGTCTCATAGATTAATTTCTTCAAATATTTAAATTGTAACTTAATTAAGACAAAATGATTGCAATTGTTCATACAAAATAATAAGTCATATGAATAATTTTCAATATACTTTTAAATTAATAATAAAAATTTTAAGACTAAAGGTTTAAAAAAAATATCAAATATTTATCGATGTTTTTAATTTCTTAATAGAAGCTTCACGTGCCATAAATATGTGAATTATTTAAAAATTCAAAGTAATTGTATCTGCTATATAACTCTCAACAGGCGGACATTCATCAACGTTCAAAAAATTTAATTGTAACTTGCTTGGATCAATGGTCACTCCTAGAAGAACAATATTTTTTTTTAGATCATGCATCTCGTTTGCTAGAAAAACCCGAAATAAATAAAAATTTCGGTGAAAATGCAGCTAAATATTTTATTATGCATGATTTCATTAAGCAGTTTTGTGTAAAAAAAAAGGGTCAAATGTAGGAGAAAAAAAAGAAAATTTAAAGAAAATTTTAAAAGAATCTGCAGCCAGTTCTACAAAACTAAACAAACAATCCCCTCTGGCTATTGCATTATTTCCATTAATTGTGACATATTTTGATGAGGATAGTAAACTTTTTTATCAACTCGTAGATAACTCCTACCAAGATAAAAATATTCATCAATTAATAAATGTGATGACACCATGCATTGTTATTAAAGGATCATCGTTACACGATCAAAATGCATCATGTATTATATTCATAGAAAAAGTTATGTGCTTTAAAGTAAAAAAAGTTTTCGATGCAATCATGGTGGCTTTTTTATCTTTCTATTTATTCGGATTAGAGTATCCGGTAGAGTGTAGAAAAACGATTGAGTTTATTTGTCACGTAACGATTAAAATTATTTGACTTTATTTAGTTTTAAGTTAATTATTTTAATTATAAATTTAAATTTGAATCGTTACGCGGGCATTCCGCCATTTCGCCGATGAGACGGCAGTCCGTACACGGTGCTCGCGCATGCACGAAGGGTATGAAAGAGCACATGTGTGATTTAATTTAATTTATTTTTATAATTTATGATTTAAAACACGAACGCGTGACTTTTGTTTATTTTAAGTATTTATTTATAATTTTGAATTAGTTGGGATGCATAATCCAGCGTTATTTTATGCCCCAACAATTGTCAACATATTACCATTTGTTTAAACTTGTCATCCAACTGAGGACGTCAAGTGATGTTTATTATTCGGCCTATTATTATTTAATTTATTATACGAGACAAAAGATATAGATGAATAGTTCATATATTTAATTAATTAATTATGTATCATTCAGTTGTCTGCGTATTTATGTTTTATATTTTATATTTATTTAATTTAAGTAAGGCCCAGGGCTGACAAATGTAATTATAATAAAAATTAAGGGGACACTAGTGTCATGTGTGCGACGACCAACAGGTGGAGGTTGAGACAATAAAATTAGAAAGATACGGACAAGCGTTGTGTACGGACGTGATTTTTTTGTTGCAATAAAGTTTCTATTTTTTTCTTTGGTTAAAATAAGTAAAGTTCACTGGGTGAATTAATTTGAGTACGAAATATTGTTATTCTAGCATTACAATATTGATTATTATTTTGGCTGATTATTGCTGATTTTGAGTAAGTACTTTGTATTTATTTCGCTGGATAATATACTTTCACGTGCTAGCCTTTCCCGGTAGTTGTTGGTCGCCGCGGAGAAAATTACTTATCTGCAGTTATTACTTATTTACTGAATGATACACGAGAGAATTATTATTAATTATCATTAAATATTATTTTCGTATGTTGATGAAAATATTTGGTAATTAAATATATATATATATATATTGATAAAGCGTGCGCAACGGCGTAAAGCGTTGCCGGTACGCACTTATATATATATTAGTAGTATATATGTGGTGACTACCACATTATTGCTCGATAGCAATCGACGACTTTCGTCAATATTCGGTCCCCTCTCCACGCTCGACCACGAGTGTGAGGACCCACGAGCATCGAAGTAAAGAAATCAGTAAGAGAATAATTATAAAGCTACTTCCGTATACAGTGTCACGCGTTCTATCACTTTTAATTATATATTGTGAATTACCAATCTGACGACAGTGTTCTTCGTATCAATAAACGAATTTTAGTAAGAGATAAACGTTTTGATTAATTCCTTTTAATCACCCACATCATCTCTACATTGGTGACCCCGACGTGATCACCGCCGGTGCATTGCTGAGCACCCAGGACGTTGTGCTGCACCAGTGTATTTTGAGGGACACCCGCGAGTGCAAATCAAATAGTGATAAGTGTGTGTAAAACCTCTGTTACAACGCCGACCTTGAGCCAGCAACGAGGATTTTGCCGCCCGAAACGCCGCATTCCAGAGCTGTGAGTCAGCGTCAACAGGCAGCAGTACTAACTCTTAATCCCTTAAGGAATTTGCTGAGTCTCACCTACTTATTGTCTTTTTCACTACTTAAAATATTATTTCTTTTTTTCTCCGTTTCTATTATAATCTATTTTCAGTGACCAAGGCATTTACGATGGCAGACGGTGACGACGACTTCAAGGACGCTAAACCTTCAGTTTTCACCACCGTGAAAGCACCTGCGTTCAGTCCGGAACGCGTCAACCTCTGGTTTGCACAGCTCGAGGCACAGTTCAAGATTCATGGCATTGTTCCTGAAATTGAAAAATTCTACTACGCCGTATCGCTCATCGAAACCAGATACGCCGCCGAGGTTGAGACAATCATCATCAACCCACCGACCGTCAACCCATATTCGGAGCTTAAAAAGGTTTTAAGCAGTTGTTTCACCAAGTCGGAAGAAGCAAAACTTCGCCAGTTACTGGACGGCGAAAATATCGGCGACAGGACGCCATCACAATTCCTGAGGCACTTAAAATCCCTCGCGCCTAATGTCGATGAAGCCGTCGTACGCGAGAAATGGCTCTCCGGTCTACCTGAGCAGTCACGAGCTCTGCTCACGATCCAAACCAGCGCTTCACTGACCGAACAAGCTTCAGTAGCAGACAAGCTGCACGAAACCGTTCGCAGCCAAGTCGCGGCCGTCCAGACGCCGACTCCGCCGCCGCTGAGCAACCTGGAGCATCAAATCAGCATGCTTACCCAGCAACTGAGCTCGCTAAAAAACGAAGTATGTCAATTGCGAGGCAGGTCATCGACCCGCGATCCACGACGTCATCGAAGAGAACGCAGCTCTTCACGCAAACGTGTCAACAAGACCACCGGCAACTGTTGGTACCACACCAAATTCGGCACCAACGCGCATTCATGCGTTCCCGGCTGTAAATTTCAGGGAAACGCCAACCAGAGTCACTAGAGGCGGACAGTGATTCTGCCAATTCTTCACGCCGCCTATTTGTCAAAGATCAAGCCACTGAAACACAATATCTCGTGGACACTGGCTCAGATCTCTCCGTTTTCCCGCGCGGTTTAATGAAGAACGCGACCTGTAGCCCAATTGGATACCAACTCTACGCCGCCAATGGTTCGCTCATCCAGACATACGGCCTGCTCACGCTTACGCCGGATCTCGGACTTAGACGAGACTTCACCTGGCGATTCATCGTCGCCGACGTCACAAAGCCCATCATCGGGGCCGACTTCTTGAGTCATTTTGACTTGGTAGTCGACCTCAAACGCAAATGCCTACGTGACGGAAAAACTAACCTTACTGCGAAAGCAACGTGGCAAATTACGACGTCACTCGATTCAGTTAAGGCAATTAACGGCGACTCAGATTACATCAAGCTACTCCGAGAATATGAGGACATTACCCGTCCCGAATCGTCGTACAACAAAACAAAGAAGCATTCGACGATGCATCATATTAAAACAACCGATGGTCCTCCAGTGAGAGCTAGAGCACGACGCCTGTGCCCGAGTAAACTCAAGATCGCCCAGGAAGAGTTCAAGAAGATGATCGATCTTGGCATCTGCCGACCTTCAGATAGTCCCTGGTCCTCTCCGCTGCACCTTGTGCAGAAGAAATCAGGTGAATGGAGGCCCTGCGGTGATTATCGTCCACTCAACGCCCGCACGGTACCGGACAAGTACTCACTACGCTACATCGAAGATTTCACAGCATTCCTCCACGGAAAAACGATATTTTCAGTCTTCGATCTTGTCCGAGCGTTCCTCCAGATACTCGTCGCACCAGAAGACGTACCTAAAACGGCAATAATCACGCCGTTCGGCCTGTTCGAATTTTTATACATGACTTTCGGACTCAGAAACGCCGCCCAGACATTTCAACGTTTCATCGACGAGATTACACGGGACCTGGACTTTGTATTTCCATACATCGACGACATCCTCGTTGCATCCAAAAACGAGGAGGAGCATAAGAGGCACCTGAAGATCCTCTTCCAACGCCTACGCGATTATGGTCTGGTCATCAACCTACCAAAATGTCAAATTGCCCAGCAAGAAGTGAAATTCTTGGGTTATCTGATCAACCAAGATGGCACCAAACCACTTCCCGAAAAAGTCGAAGCCATTACCAAGATGGAACCACCGACGAACATAAAGTCGCTACGTGGATTTCTCGGTACAGTCAATTTCTACAGAAAGTTCATCAAGAACGCTGCAGAAATTCTTTCGCCGTTGAACAAGCTGCTCGAAGGCCCAAATGTAAAAGGATCTCATCCAATTGACTGGACTCCTGACCTTCAACGCGCTTTCAACGCCTCAAAACAAGCTCTCGCCGATGCGACTCTCCTTGTTCACCCTAACAACGACGCCGAATGGGCTGTCTTTACAGACGCATCGGAACATGGAATCGGCGCTGTTCTCCAACAGCGCGTAAACAACGATTGGCAACCACTGGCATTCTTCAGTCGAAAATTGACACCATCAATTCAAAAACTGTCAACTTACGATCGTGAATTGCACGCCATTTATGACTCAGTCAAACACTTTCGTCATATCTTCGAAGGACGCCACATAACAATCTACACGGACCACAAACCGTTACTACACGCGTTCAAACAACGCACGGAACGAGCCTCACCGTGGCAGTTCCGCCGACTCGACTTTATTGGTCAATTCACTACGCATATCCGCCATGTCGCTGGAGGAGACAACGTTGTCGCTGACACATTGTCACGTGTCGAGACGATCTCCGAGCCGATCACCTCGTCTGAGCTCGCCGACGCTCAAAAGAATGATGATGAACTCCGACAGCTTCTTCACAGTAACACGGCGCTAAATTTGAAAATTATTCATCTCGACAACGGACCAGCAGTGTACTGTGACATCGCGTCAGGTACAGTGCGTCCATACGTTCCCGGACCACTCCGTCGAAAAGTCTTCGAGTCGCTTCACTCATTAGCACATCCCGGCGCCCGAGCTTCACAGAAACTCATCACTCGACGCTACGTTTGGCCTTCAATCAACAAAGATTGCCGAGAATGGGCCAAATCCTGCATCGATTGTCAGCGCAATAAAGTGCAAAGACACGTATCATCGCCGATAGCCAACTTCGAACCACCATCCGGACGATTCGAACATGTCCACATCGATTTAGTGACTTTACCAATGTCAAACGGTCACAATCGATGCCTTACTATCATCGATCGATTCACACGGTTCCCAGAAGCCATTCCACTCGAGAACGGGTCAACAGAAAAAGTAGCACGTGCCCTGATTCACCACTGGATCGCACGCTACGGCGTACCAAAACGAATCACCTCTGACCAAGGCGGTCAATTTGAATCGTTTCTCTTTCGCACTCTCGCCGACCTGTTTGGAATCAAGCACCTGCGAACAACGCCGTATCACCCACAGGCGAACGGACTAGTGGAACGTCTCCATCGGCAGCTGAAAGCAGCGCTCCTGTGCCACAATGAATCTTGGTACGACGCTTTACCAGCGGTCTTACTCGGACTGCGAGCCGCCTGGAAGGACGACATCTCCGCAACACCAGCCGAACTTGTCTACGGCGAATCAATTCGTCTCCCTGGAGAACTACTGACACCGACGACGAAGAAAATTTCACCCGGTAATTTACTTGGTATTTTAAAAGGTCATTTTAATACCCTGGCACCGGCTGAAATGTCGCGCCACGGGAAACGCTCTGTTTTTTGTTTCAGAAACCTAGCAACGTGTACCCACGTACTGGTCCGCAACGATCTGGTGAGAACATCTTTTTCATCGCCGTACGAAGGACCGTATCGCGTCATAAGCCGTCACGACAAATATTTCATCGTCGATTTCAAGCGAGCGCCAACACCGATTTCCGTCGACAGGCTCAAACCAGTCTACGTAGCCAACGGCGACGAAATTCACGACGCTCCCGAGCAAACTACCCAAAAGAAACAGCGCAAAACCGTCAAATTTATTTGAGCGAATTAATTTATTTTCCTTTTCATTATTTATTTATTTGTACATATTATTCATCATTTCTCTACTTGTAAATATTTAACACATTTCAATTTGCTCAAATTCAACCATGCGCTGCGGTCAAAATTTTTTGTCCTAGACATATATAAAAAAAAAAAAAACCGGGGAAGTACTGTGGTGACTACCACATTATTGCTCGATAGCAATCGACGACTTTCGTCGATATTCGGTCCCCTCTCCACGCTCGACCACGAGTGTGAGGACCCACGAGCATCGAAGTAAAGAAATCAGTAAGAGAATAATTATAAAGCTACTTCCGTATACAGTGTCACGCGTTCTATCACTTTTAATTATATATTGTGAATTACCAATCTGACGACAGTGTTCTTCGTATCAATAAACGAATTTTAGTAAGAGATAAACGTTTTGATTAATTCCTTTTAATCACCCACATCATCTCTACATATATAGCTATACAACTCACGCGGTACGTAAAAATTCCTGAAGCACTGATGTCAGCACTCGGACGAAAAATTCCCGAGTTAATATAATTATTATTTTTCTATTTTTATTTAGAATATCTGTATAATATTATCAATTATTATTCACGTTAATTATTATTTAAGATAATTGCATAGCATTATAATTATTTTATTTTGATTATATGTACCCCAGCGGTAAAAATTATTAACGAGATTTTATGCAAAAATTATTATTTAACTTTATATGTTATATATTTATAATTTGGTAGTACCGAGAAATTTATCCTTTTGAGTGTGAGTGAGGAAAAATTCCGTGTCTTTCTCTCTCTCAAGCGTGTTGAGAGATAAAATAAAGTAAGATTATTATTATTATTTTTATTGTTGTCTGGAAAAATTTGAGTGAAAATAATTGGTTTCTTTTTATTTAATATTAAAATTACTAGTGTTAATTAAATTAAATTATATATATCTTGGGTTGAATTTATATAACGTTATTATTCTTTTATAACCACCGAGTGTTAGTGTTGTGGTTAATTTAACAAAAATTATTTATTGTAAAGTATTATTAATTATATTGAGTACTGTTTCAATTAAAATACGGAAACCAACAGCTGTCGGGGAAAATTTAATATTTATTTTCCTGGATCTCTTCCCTATTGCTACTTAATTTCATTCTTCTGGTTTATTTATTATTTGTAATATAATTATTTATTATATATTTACTATTTTTTTCTTTTTTTTTTCTTATTATTATTCATTTATTTTATTTTCCTCAATTGTTTGTCCGCTTTGTCGTGTGTCACTTGCTCGGATTTTCCTTGCAGATTTTCCCCCTGAATTAAATTTTGTCCGTTTTGGGATAAACGGTCTGGCGCCTGCGTGCACTAACCCAGCCTGAGGAGCTGGTTCAGGCACTCCAAGAGTTCATTATTTATAATTTCATTATTGTTTATAACTTATTATTTATTTTAATTTGGAGGAAACATTTAAAATCATTTATTTATTATTATTTATTATTTTTATTTTCACACGTGGGTGACCGCATACGGTTTACCGGTTAATCCGCGTCTCCGTCGCGGATATTAATTACGGTATACGTTATATATTCAACGCGTGTTTTTTGACATCAAAACACCTGGTACTAAAACTACAAAAGGGCCGAAAAAACGACGCTTAATCCCCATTGATCCAGCGGTAAAGAAACTTTACAATAAATTAAAGGAGTACCAAGAATTTGATGAGGATGAATAAAAATATAATTTAATCGTGTTTATTTACTTTTCTGTTTATTCGATAACTACACGGGAAAAAATAGGCGCTGCAACAGAACGCATCCTGTGGGGCAACAGGATTTTCCCTGTGAACGAAACAGGATGAAATCCTGTTGTAACAAAGGAATTTTTCCCGTGGAATCCATAGGATAAATAACAAGTTTCATGTATCAATTTTTATCGTCATTACAGTCAAATTTCGAAATTAAAAAAAAAACTCAAATTAAAAAAAAAATATTTATAGAAATTTGGTTCTTATCCTGTTGATTCCAGAGGAAAAATCCTGTTGCTACCACAATATGTGTCCTCTTGTTGTAACATAAAAATCCAGTCGCTGGAACAGGATTTTATCCCAGGATGTGTCCTGTTGCAGCAGTTTTTTCCCTTAATCGATTTTATGTTGTCCTCAATAAAAAAAAAAAAATTAGAATGGTAAAAAAAAATTTTTGCATTAATAATTTATAGATAAATATATTTATAGATAAAAACTCGATTCATATTAACTATTGTATTGTTTCAATATCATTATCTATGCGACTAACTTGCTCGAAATTTATTTCAATGCATTAGTGATAAAAAATAAAATTGGTTCATGTTAATCATATGTACTTATTTGTCATTTATCATTAACTTTCATTATAGGTATTATTGGGAAATAATTAACATACTTGGTGGATTATTCAAGAAAAATAAAATAATTCATAGAGTAAATTAAACTTTATAAAGCCTTAAAACTTAATTTTAAGTTTAGTATATAATTTCTAATTTAATTATAACATAATAATATTGAGTATCGTGAATATTGAAATTTGATCTACGTTCTAGAAATTAAAGTAAATACTGAAATTTACAACTTCGATATTTTTATATAACAAAAATAAATTGATACAATATTTTAGTTTTAATATATATTTATAATTTTATTATTAACCAATCTGTAGAATTGCAAATTTATACTAAAAATTCGGTATGTAATTCAACCATTAATATTATTTAAATTTGAATTTATTAAATAGATAGAAACTGTATATAGTTTAACCTTAAAAGAAAAATTTTTTTTAATTTAAAAATTATAGTACGTAATCAAACATTAATTTCAAGTAACAAAATTTGAGAAAATTAAACACAAAAAAATCTTTGAAATTTAACCTCTCATATTCTTCATTACTCAACAACTTTTTGCCATTAATATTTATACAATCATTAGTCTCTAAATTCAGCATAAAACTTTGTTAATAATTCAGCTTAGTACATTCATTAATCTTGAAACTGAAAAAAAAAAAAAAATTTTAGATATTTATAAAATATTAAAATTGATGAAATTGAAACAGCGTTATTTTCAACTTGTTAGCCAACAGCATTTTACAGTAATATTAAGTTATGAATATTTTCACTTTCAAATGCAAAATTTTTCAGATCATTTATTATTAAATTTATTTTCAGGTCTACTGAATTAATAATAATAATAAGATTTTATCCTTCAAATTTAGTTTATTAATGCCTATAAACTTTAATTCTACATACACATGAATATTAGTTTTCAAATATCTTCTTACATATTCCTCATATCTTTCAAGTATTTCAATGAAAACTATTTTGTTGACTATTTTATTATATTTAAGCGTTAAATACTAACAAATTTATATTTGATCAACTCAAATAATCTTCATTACTTAAAAATTATATTTAAAAGAAGACAAAAAGTTATTCTGTCGAATACAATGAAATTTAATGACAGAAAATGAAATTTATTATGAAGTTCATCATGGTTAAATTTCAAGTCCTGATACTTTTGAAAAAATAGCTAATTTTTATGTAAGAAATTATTGGTAATTAAAATTCATTTAATATTTAGTAGGAAAATTAAATTCATTAGAATTTGTAAAGTTCAGTAATATTAATACCTTAATTTTTTCATATATATGACAATAAAATTCACAAATCTTGAAACATAAATTACTCTAATCATTGAAATTTCAATCACTAGATTCATTTAGAATTTAAATCTATTTGAAATTTTTAAATACTTCAAGAGAAATTCCTTGAAATGTCTTGGGAAATTTTTTACAGTGTATTTGAAAAAAACCATTATCCACCATTTCTTTCTCCCGCAATATCTCTCGAACAAATTAACCGATTGAGATGTCTAAGGCGGCAATCGGTGAGTTTTATTGAATTCTAGGGCTAATTAAAATTTGAAATCGATCGCGTCGGTCGTTTCAAAAATATTTAGAAAAAACCATTTTTCACCATTTATTTCTCCCGCGATAACTCTCGAACGAATTATCCGATTTTGATGTTTGAGGTGGCAATCGACGCGTTTTATTGAGTACTAGAGCTGATTAAATTTTGAAGTCGATCGTATAAGTCGTTTTTGAGAAATCAATAAAAAACTAAAAAAAATTTTTTTTTTTTCGTAATTCGCAAATATTTTCGAGTTTATTCGATCAAATAATCTGAAATTTTCAGGAAAGTTGATGACCAATGAGCTCTTTCGATTGCCACCTCAACCATCCAAATCGATTCATTAGTTCAAAAGTTACAAAGAGTTTACACACACACACACACACACACACACACACACACACACACACACACACACACACACACACACACACACATACATACATACACACACTCGGACATCATTCTGAAAATAGTCAGAGTAGCTTCCTAGGACCTCAGAGGTCGACATCTGATGAAAACTCGATTTTCAAAAATCGGGGTGAAAACAATAACTTCCCGAAATTTTTGAAAATCGTCGATTTTCTTAGCGGGAAGTTAAAAAAGATACAATTATTACGAAAAATAACAACTTCTAAAGATGCAAAATTGAAAAAAAATTCAATAATAATTCAAAATTTAAGTCGAAAAAACGATTTTAAAATTAAAGTATTGAAACGAAATGCTAAAAGAATAAAACAATTACGAATTTCACTAAACTATCAAATTAACGAGAAAGCGAACAATAAAAAAAGAATGCAAAATTTAAGAAATAATAGAAAATATAAATCAAATGAAAATAAAAGAAAATCCAAATTGAATAAAACAGCTCGTCGAAACAAAAATTATGAACAGAAAACACAACAAAAAATACAGAAAAAAAAAAAGAGAAGCTCGACAAATAAATTGTTTACCATACAGAGAATATATATATAACAATCTAAAAAGCACTAAAACTGCTAACAACTTAATAGAATTAAAATTAAATTTTATAAAAACTCGCAGTGAAACACCCTCATATATATGTTGTATTCTCATTAGAGTAGATCATGGATACAAATTATTAAAAACAGTAAGATCTTCACCATCATATTGGGAACATCAAAAAAATGGACTTTGTGCAATGATAAGACAACTTGGAAAACCAACAATTTCCCTCACATTGTCAGCTGGTGAATCTCAATGGCCTGAATTGCTTCAATGTTTGATGGAGTTTAGCGATTCAGAACAGAAGATATCTCTTAAAGAAGCTTATGAATTAGATTATAATATAAAGAGCAATTTAATTAAAAATGATCCAATTATGTGTGCGGAGTACTTTAATCATAAACTAGATAAGTTTATTTTATTATTAACAAAAGAAGACATTATTTTTTATGAATTCACGATTGGAGATCACTTTATAAGAATTGAATTCCAATTACTAGTCTAGTCAACAAGTTCAAAAATGTGTTAAATAGACATAAAGCTCCTAAAAATATGTATGATAGCTCATTGGATGCGGAATGATGTCTAGAGAAATGTTTTTTAAGGGCTTATTAGCACATGAAAAATTGCGATTGTTATAAACAAAATAAGATTAAAAAAAAAGGAATTTGGTTTTTCCTTAATAATTTCTAAAATAATGATATTTAAGGAATTTTGAAAAAAGATCCTGAAAGAGGAGGAAATTTCCAATAAAAAAGTACCAAGTCCCGGAATTCTATCTCTATTATTTATAATTTTTTTTTTAACACTGAAAATAGGGCTCCGCGAGGTCGTTACGGCATAGGCGCGCCGTCTAAAAAGCCGGTATATCACCTAAAATAATTTTTTTATAGTATTAAATAACAATTTAAAAATTTGAATAAATTATGGTGTAATCTAAACACTTGAACGAAAAAAACCTCGGTGAAAAAAAAATTTTATATCGATTTTTCAAAAATTTACACCATTGTTAATTAACTAATTTTTTCCGATCTCTGTTTTTATAAATTACGGTATAAAAGTTTGAATAATTCATCTATAAATTTTTCCCTTCGTGGAGCTCTTATCATTTAGGTACTTAATAAAGTAATGCAAAAAAAATTTTTTAATGTTTATTATTTTGTTAATTATAATTTTTTTTATTTAACAAAAAATGAAATTTCTAAGAAATGTTATGAAAAAAATTTTTTTTCAGTAATATCTTATTATTGCTGTTTTTGCATGTACCATAGGTATTAATTAACAGTGGAAAAAAAAATTTTACGCTGTTTGTTAAGAAATTGTTTATTAACAAATAGACAATTTTGGGATGTTTTAAGAATTTTTGTTTACCATCTTATTGTATAGGTGAAATAATGATTTTTAAAAAAAAATTTTTTTCTTAAATAAATTTTTTAATTGTTTAAAACCGTTTTTTCATATTTCAATTGCGTAAATAATTAGTTAAGAAATTTTTTTTTTCTTACAAATCATCATTGACTCTTTTCAACGGATTAACAAAGAAATACAATTTTTTAATAAATAATTTAATTGTTTATTAATTTAACAATTTGTTATAAACAATTAATATTAATCGTTATATTTTTTTTCGAAAACTACAAAAAATTACAAAAACAACCATATATAACAAAATATAGAAAAAAAATTTTTGTGTATTTTTTACAGCATTTTTAAATATTATATGTTAATGAAATTACAGCCGTTACATAATTTGTCAAGTAATAAATTGTTATAACTTTTAAACTATAAAAGATACGGTAAAGGACATTCAAGTCATTTTTATAAATGATTCATTTCTCTTTGAAATGAATTCAAAATCGATCCTGTAACTATTGTTTGTCAGTTGGTATAAGCATTTGTTTATAAAAATTTAAGATTTTTTTGATATTTTTTGAAATTTCATAGCTTATAATTTGTTAAATAATATAGATACAGCTACGGACCCAAAAACTTTTTTGTTCTATGATAAAATATCTTTCTAATTACATATAAATCATAGAAATATATAATTTTGTTTAAATAATATACTAGTTTTAATTTATACTTACCTCATTTACATTCTGCTATCGAACAATTTTCATTTATTTATCATTAGAATTATTAATATTCTGCTAAAATTTAATTATTTATTTACTAAAATAAGCCTTAATCACTTTCTATTGGAGGTCTCTACATTATTTTTTTACAGAAAAATGACATCTTTTATTCAATAATTGGATATCTATATTATTTAACAAATTATAAGCTATGAAATTTCAAAAAATATCAAAAAAATCTTAAATTTTTATAAACAAATGCTTATACCAACTGACAAACAATAGTTACAGGATCGATTTTGAATTCATTTCAAAGAGAAATGAATCATTTATAAAAATGACTTGAATGTCCTTTACCGTATCTTTTATAGTTTAAAAGTTATAACAATTTATTACTTGACAAATTATGTAACGGCTGTAATTTCATTAACATATAATATTTAAAAATGCTGTAAAAAATACACAAAAATTTTTTTTCTATATTTTGTTATATATGGTTGTTTTTGTAATTTTTTGTAGTTTTCGAAAAAAAATATAACGATTAATATTAATTGTTTATAACAAATTGTTAAATTAATAAACAATTAAATTATTTATTAAAAAATTGTATTTCTTTGTTAATCCGTTGAAAAGAGTCAATGATGATTTGTAAGAAAAAAAAAATTTCTTAACTAATTATTTACGCAATTGAAATATGAAAAAAACGGTTTTAAACAATTAAAAAATTTATTTAAGAAAAAAATTTTTTTTTAAAAATCATTATTTCACCTATACAATAAGATGGTAAACAAAAATTCTTAAAACATCCCAAAATTGTCTATTTGTTAATAAACAATTTCTTAACAAACAGCGTAAAATTTTTTTTTCCACTGTTAATTAATACCTATGGTACATGCAAAAACAGCAATAATAAGATATTACTGAAAAAAAATTTTTTTCATAACATTTCTTAGAAATTTCATTTTTTGTTAAATAAAAAAAATTATAATTAACAAAATAATAAACATTAAAAAATTTTTTTTGCATTACTTTATTAAGTACCTGAATGATAAGAGCTCCACGAAGGGAAAAATTTATAGATGAATTATTCAAACTTTTATACCGTAATTTATAAAAACAGAGATCGGAAAAAATTAGTTAATTAACAATGGTGTAAATTTTTGAAAAATCGATATAAAATTTTTTTTTCACCGAGGTTTTTTTCGTTCAAGTGTTTAGATTACACCATAATTTATTCAAATTTTTAAATTGTTATTTAATACTATAAAAAAATTATTTTAGGTGATATACCGGCTTTTTAGACGGCGCGCCTATGCCGTAACGACCTCGCGGAGCCCTATTTTCAGTGTTAAAAAAAAAATTATAAATAATAGAGATAGAATTCCGGGACTTGGTACTTTTTTATTGGAAATTTCCTCCTCTTTCAGGATCTTTTTTCAAAATTCCTTAAATATCATTATTTTAGAAATTATTAAGGAAAAACCAAATTCCTTTTTTTTTAATCTTATTTTGTTTATAACAATCGCAATTTTTCATGTGCTAATAAGCCCTTAAAAAACATTTCTCTAGACATCATTCCGCATCCAATGAGCTATCATACATATTTTTAGGAGCTTTATGTCTATTTAACACATTTTTGAACTTGTTGACTAGACTATACGTGGAAGCCCACATGCACATATTCTTATATGGGTAAAAAAATTAGTTCCTGAATATGACAGTAAAAATGAAAGTACAAAACAAGAAACAATCAATATTATTGATAAATTTATCACTTGTAAATATGATCCATATGTTAATTTACAACGTCATAGTCATACACATACGTGTTATAAAGATAAAAAAAATAAAGTCTGCTGATTCAACATTCCGTATCCAGTGATGAAAGAAACAATAATTTTAGATCCACTTGAAGAAAAGGAAGAATCATCTAAATCATTCAATGAAATAAAAACTCTTATGAATACATTTTATAAAAAACAAAATACAGTTATGACATTTGAAGAAATATTAATTAAATTAAATACGACTGAAAAAGAATACATATTAGCAATTCGAAGTACTTAAAAAAGACCTTGAGTATTTTTAAAACGATCTAGCTTAGAAGTTGGTATTAACGGTTATAACCGAGATATACTTCATTTATGGGAAGCAAATATTGATTTACAATTCATACTCGATCAATATGCGTTAATGTCATATGTTACCAGTTACGTATTAAAACCTTTTAGCGGCTTAGCAAAAGTCTTACGAGAAGCTAGTGATGATTGTGCTAATGGTTACTTGGATCCAAGAGAAAGATTAAGAAAAATTACAAATGTATTCTTAAATTGTAATCTAATGTCAGCTCAAGAAGCTGCTTACCATGTATTATCACTGCCGTTATGTAAAAAAAGTCGTAAATGTATTTTTATTAATACAAACCCAATTTCAGAACGTATTCGAATATTAAAATCTAATGCTGCACTGAAAAAATCAAATGAAATGCAGCCAGATTCAACTGAAATTTTTGCAGATGATGCTTTTAAAAAATATACTATGCGAAACAAAAAATACAACGATATTTGCTTGGCTGACTTCATCGCAAACCATACAAAAAAAACTAAAAATGCAACAAATGATGATGAAATTGATAACGACATTAATACTGATGATATTAACGAAGAAAGATATAGAAACAGACAACAATCAGCCATTATTAGATATAGAATATATAAATTGCACCAAGATCCAATTAACTATTACAGAGAACAAATTTTACTATTCCTGCCCTGGAGAAATGAAAAGACTGAAGTCGAAAATATTGATCATCCAGTTGTTTACAAAAAAAATGAATCTATAATAGAAACAAATAGAAAATTATTTGCAATTATCAGTGATGAAGAATTAGATGATACTTGGGAAAAACTAATGAATGACTTAGAAAATGAAAACAAAATAAATGATACTTTAGAAACGGATAAAATTGAATATCCAGTAGATATTTTTGAACAGGGCGGTTGTAAGCTTGATAACAAAAAACCTGAGAAACCTATAAATAAATATACATGCCCAACAAGAATATCATCAGAACAAATGTATGAAATGTTTCAAAATTTAAATCCTGAACAAAAGGAA
Organism: Microplitis demolitor; assembly: GCF_026212275.2. Lineage (NCBI taxonomy): Eukaryota > Metazoa > Arthropoda > Insecta > Hymenoptera > Braconidae > Microplitis > Microplitis demolitor. The sequence goes on from NC_068553.1 coordinate 9,639,111, forward strand.
TTTGCAATGCATGTATTAAATTACTTTAAACTTAATAAGATACCTTTACGAATTTTTTTGAATGGGTTCAGCCGGAGTTGGAAAAAGCTATCTGATTAATTTATTATATCAATTAATAAGAAATTTTTATGACAATGAACCTGGTAATGAAATAGAGAAAATAATAGTATTATTAACAGCTCCATCCGGAAAAGCCGCATACTTAATTAATGGTATGACATTACATTCAGCATTTTCATTACCAATTAATCAATTCAGTGGACAAATACCTGAGTTATCTAATGATTTAGCCAATCAAATCCGGTCAAAATTAATATCTGTAAAACTTGTAATAATGGATGAAGTTTCTATGATAGGGTCAAGAACATTTAATCAAATAGATATACGTTTACGACAAATAATGGGTGTTGATAAACCATTTGGAAACTTGTCAATTATTGTAGTTGGTGACTTTATGCAATTACCACCTGTACGAGATCGTTTCATTTTTCAACTTCCCAACAATCATGAATATAAAGATTTATTAGATCGTAATCCATTATGGGGAGAAATTGAAATTTATGAATTAAAACAAATAATAAGACAAAAGGATGAAAAAGAATTTATAAATCCTCTAAATAATGTAGCTACTGGAACAATGACAGATGAAAATATCAAATTAATCAAATCTTGTGAAATAAAAAATCCTAATGATGTACCAAAAGCTGCAATCAGATTATATGCAACAAATAAAAAAGTTAACCAATATAATGATTTGAAAATTTCTGAATCTCAAGGAGAGACAGTAATTATTTATGCTAAAGATATATTATTAACCAAAGTAAGCGATGCAACCATGCGAAAAACTTCGAATGCATGAAAAAATGAAGAAATACAAGATACAAATGGATTGCCTAATGAAATAAAATTAAAAATAAACATTAAATACATGGTAACACAAAATATAGATATCGAAGATGGCTTAGTTAATGGAGCCTGTGGTACGTTAAAATTAATCACATTTAATCAAACATCGAATCAGCCGGAAATACTATGGATTGAGTTTCCTATTAATGTTGGTACAAAAGCAAGAACATCATCATTCGATTTTATGAAAAATAATAATATTGATCCAAAATTAACACCAATTAAAAAAATTTCTGTTGCATAAAATATTTCTACGAATCTAGAATTTCGCGCAATTCGTGAACAGTTTCCAATTATAAAAGCAGAAGCATTAACAATACACAAGTCTCAAGGTCAAAGTTGTGATCAAATTTTGTATAACGTTTAGTAAAACAAAAGGAAAGAGCGAACGAATTTCGAATCAAATACTATACGTTGCATTAAGTCAAGTTAAAACTATAAATGGTTTATTTATTGTTGGCTCGTTTGAACCACCACAAAATAAAACAAAAACAAAAACTGATGCATTAGACGAATTATTATTTATGAAATCAGAAAAAAAATTGAAACTATCATTTAATAACTTAAAAGAAAAAAAAGGATTGTTAATAATCTATCAAAATATCAATTCATTAAAAACAAATGCGAAATTTACACTATCTGATGAATGGTATAATCGAGGTGATATATTATTATTCAGTGAAACACTAACAAAAAAAACTGATAATTTAAATCGAGAAAATTACAAAATTGTGTTTGGATCTGTTTCTACAAATAATAGTCGAGGGTTAATATGTTATGCGAAATCAAATGTGGATATAAATTGTGTAAGTTCAATAATCGATTACAATGAAAAAGGCCATGTTGAAATATTTATGCTGAAAAAAGAATAAAATCATTTTATAATAAGTGGATACAAATCTCCATCAACAACACGTTTTACGTTTGAACAAACTTGTAATAAAATAATTAGACAAATACCTGAAAACAATAAGATTATCTTGCTAGGTGATTTTGATTATAATATACATCAGAAGAAAGGAAGTATATCCAACAACTATTTAATTGACTATCTTACAACATTCAATTTAGAAACTGCATTACCTCACGATGCAATCACAACTAATTTGAGTACACAAATAAATGTTATATTTACAAATTGTACTAATATTAATTGTGGAGTATATGAAACGTATTTCAGCTACCATAAACCTATATTTGCTGTTATAAAAGACCCAAACACAACTGTTGAAAAATCAAAATTAAGTAATTATAATGAAAATCATTGCAAAACTAATAAAAAAGAAACATCAAAATTATTTGATTTCAAAAACGAAAAAAATAAGAAAAATGATATAATATAGACTAATACACGAAAAAATTCGAACGAAATTGAAAACAACATATTAAACAATAAAAATAACCACAAATCAACTGTAGACAATACACAAAATAAGTATGATGCAATCAAAAATTTAGACTATTATTTAACTGAGGAAGATATTAATTCATTCCATAATATTATAAATACAGAATTTGAAAATCGGGGCTTATATAATCATGCTCAAAATACTATATTCTTTACTGGAAAATTATTAGAATTTTTACAACCAACTCATGAAAATGAAGAAAATATACAAATTTTATATAGTGGACCAATTCCAGGCATTGATAGCAACTCGATTGGACATTGGATTTGTACTAAATATGACGAAACCGGAACAATTAATATCTATGATAGTTTAAATTCACGCTATTTAGACAATGATCAAAGAAATTATTTAAATCGAATCTATCCATTTTGTAATAATTATCAATTCCATTTAGTACAGCAGCAACCTGACCAAATTTCTTGTGAAGCGTTTGCAATATTTCTTGCAAGTCTACTTTGTTATAATATAAATCCTGATATTAATACATTAAAAAAAGAATACAATGTTACAGTTATAAGAAAATACATAGCTAATATGCTAACACAATAAAAATTGATAAATTTTTTTGTAAATGAAAATTCAAATATTATCAATGAACCTAAAAACAATGTAGATGAAATTACAGAATTATTAAAAAAAAACGTTTCATTTAAATTTGATAATTTTGAACAAGATGAACAAAATATCCATACACTTTTCAAAAGTATGAGTTTTGATAAAAATGTAAAATCTGAAAATTCAGGCTTGCATTCAAAATTGCATCAAAACCATCTGAACAATAGAACAGAATCAAAAATTGATACCCAAAATAAAAACCTATCTACAAGTGAAAATGAAAAATTAAATAAAGAAAAGAGAATATTAAATAATGAAATATTAACAAAAAAAAAAAACGAATTCAAATCCGAAAACTATCATAAATGATAAAAAAATTTTTACTGTAAACATAAAAAAAAATTATGAACATTGATATTGAAGGCATTTTACATGGAATCGCTAACAGCTCAAACATTGATGCTATGACTAAAATATGGAATAAAAATAATAATATAATAATACCAATAATTGAAAAAATCATGTTATTTAATCCAAACATCATAAAAACAATCGATGACAATAAAAGAATTCATAAATTGAAAACAAATTCATTACCGAAACAAAGTAGAGAAAGAAATAATTCATTGAATACAAATTTTAAAATCATAGGTAATAAAGGTGAAGGAGACTGTTTATATCGAGCTCTTGCAGAAATAATTTATACTGATAAAAATAAATATATTTACATGCGGCTGAGGCAGCCGTTCGGCACGCGCGTGGCTCGGGCGATCACCGAAGTTGTGTAGCATCGAGAATGATCACTACTTGGCTGGGTGACCGTTTAGCCACACGTCGGGTTCAAACGAAGGTCTCTGATCGCTAGGCGCGGGATGAAGATCCAGTGATCGGTAAAATGGGAATTTTATCGATCACTGGAGCTTCACCCAAACCGAACTGTACTGGCTAGGTTTTCTATGTGGTTTCCCTAGCCACTGCACCTCCATTGCACAAGGGAGGTTGCAGGATATCACCGTAATGATGCAGTACAGTATAAGCACAAGTCGGGCCACAGCCGCGCAACGGAAGACAGAGGAGGAAAAGTAAAGCAGTTTGCGATATAAAGGCAAAAAGTGTAAAAGGCCGTAATTGCGACTATACACTAGAAAACAATAAAAAAATATATATATATATTTATTCACATAAAAATATTTTTAGTTAATGAAATTTTAAAAAACATTGGTTTGTACGGACCTCTTGTATTTAGAGGAGTAATCGAAATAAGAGATGAATTAGATAGTCCTATAACTGCAGCGATAATAATTGAATTACCAAAAATGATCGCGACAAAAAGAAAATGGGGCAATGAAGGAGCATTTTCTATTATGAGTACTGCATTATATATCAAAATTGTCGTCATTACTATTCATCCAATAATTGGAGAAGTAATGTCAATTGTAAATTACTCACCTAAAATGGCCAAATCAGAAACACCACTAACTTTAATAACCCGAGAAAAAATGTTTATATATACTCATACATAATTATATATAACGATATATGATCATATATAATTATATATAATCTTGTATAAATATCCATATAGAATTATATATAATTATGTATGATGATATATGATCCTATATAATACAATATTTAAACGGAGAAAGTCATATGTAGCGTCATATATAATTATATATGATTATATATAATACTATTCCGAGAAATTTTTTTCATATAGAATCATATATAATTATATATAATCTTATATATATCCATATATAATTGTATACAATTATATATGGATATACATAATTATATATGATTATATATAATACTATTCCGAGAAATTTTTTTCATATAGAATCATATATAATTATATATAATCTTATACATATACCCATACATAATTGTATACAATCATTAGGGTGTTTCAAAAAAAAAAAAGAATTTTTTTTTTCATGGTATTCAAGAATTGAAAGTACCCAGTTTTTCAATCGGTTGAATTTCATATAATTTTGTGAAATTATTTAATGTTTCCCAAAATTTCATATAAGTTTTTTTAAATTTCACATCACAACAGAAAATAAAAAAATTTGAAAAAACTTAATAAAATTTCATATAAGTTCATGGAGTATTTGTAAAAATCCATAACGAAAACTTATGAACTCTGTCTTTATCGGCATTTCACTCTAAATACATCAATTAAGCACATGACTGGCACTCTCGTGACGTGGACCAGTGATAAATGTTTAGGACATCTAGCCAAAAGGAGCTGTGTTCGAACCCGGCAGGCGTCCAGGATTTTTTCATCATTTACTGCTATCAACTCTTGTTTCTGAATTTGTAATGCGTTCGCGCGGTAATAACCAAATCAAAAATTCGGTATTTAATTTTTCTTTTTTTTTTTTTTTTGTTTTCAAGAATACTTTTCGATCATACATAACTCGATTATATATAATCATATATGAAAAATGGCCAAATATAATTATGTATAATTATATAAGTTATATATAATTGTATATAATTATATATAACTATATATAATTATATTTGGCCATTTTTCATATATGATTATATATAATCGAGTTATATATAATTTTATATGATTATATTAGGTGTACAAAAAAGTTCTACCCGTTTTTTGTCAAAAAAAAATATATTTAAAAATTTTAAATAAAATACAAATTTTAATCAAAATAACCACCATCAGCATCTACTACCCTTTGCCAACGCTCAGGCAACTGATGGATCCCACGGCGATAAAAGGCTTGATCTTTTGTCGAAATGAAATCATCTATTGTTTTTTGCATTTCGTTTTCATTTTGTAAGTGTTTGTCAGCCAAGTAATTTTGCAATGAACGGAATAGGTGAAAATCACACGGTGCAAGGTCTGGTGAATACGCCGGGTGCGGTAAAACTTCCCACTGTAAATCATTTATAGTGTGGTGGACGATTGAACTTCTATGAGGCCTGGCGTTATCATGCTGCAGTATCACTGGTCGAGGTTTTTGTCCCGCAAATCGTCTTTTACTGTTGATTTCATCTGCTAATTTTTTCAATTGACAACTGTAGCGTTCTCCAGTAACGGTTTCTCCTGGTTTGAGTAACTCATAATATAGCACGCCCCACTCATCCCACCAAATACAAAGCAATATTTTTTTCCCAAAAACATTACGTTTTGGTGTTCATGTCGTTGGTTGTCCTGGGTCTACCCAATGTTTTCGACGTTTAGGATTCTCATAGTAAACCCACTTTTCGTCCCCTGTTACAAGTTTCCACAAAAAACTTTTTTTTTATGTTGTGAAAGCAACGACAGGCAGGTGTCAACTCGTCTCTCTCGTTGTTCTGGAGTTAATTCATGAGGTACCCATTTTCCTTCTTTTTGAGTCTTACCTAAAGCATGTAATCTTTCAGAAATAGCTTGTTGAATAACGTTTAACTTTTTCGCAAGTTCTTGTTGTGTTTGTGCAGAATCTTGATTCAGTAATTCTTTCAATTTCTCGTCACTGATTGTTGAAGGTCTTCCAGAGCGTGGTTTATCATTTAAATTAAAATCTCCGTTTGTGAATTTCCGAAACCATCTTCGACAAGTACTGTCATCAATAACACTGTCACCATAAGTTGCACAGATTATTCTTTGAGCTTCAGCAGCACTTTTTCCTTGATGAAATTCATATAAAAGACAATGGCGGATATGCTCATTACTTACTTCCATTTTTAACTTAATAAAAAAATATATATATCGAAGATTAATATATTAAAAGTTTGATGAATTTAAAGAGTACAAACAGCTGTGCATGTACATATACGTATTCATAGCTAACCTATAAATAGCTGTTAGATAATTCCATCTTTGAAAAACGGGTAGAACTTTTTTGTACACCTAATAATAAATTTCAATCCGCTTTCATTAAACGTCATTAAAGAATCTCAGATAAAAAATCGACTTTTGATACTTATTAATTGGTAAGGTTTGTAACTATTCAAAGCAGTTAATTTTAGTTGACGTTTTCAGATCACTAACCTTAATTAATAATATAATATATACTGCTATGAATATTAACCCTTCGTTGGTCGCGCTTCACTGCCCGCCTTCATTGGTCGCGTGGTTAGGGAATCGCCGCAATGTTAATTTTCTTACAGTGTTGCCAAGTATACTTTTAAGTAAGCGCGGTAAAATTTGAGTTGGTATGAAATAAAAATTAATAATTAGCGCAATAGAACAATGAAATCAAATGGATTGCCATTTCATTTAACTTTTTTTAAAATAATCTAAAAAAAATTTGTTATAAATTATTATGATATTAAAGGTAGCGGTCACTTGATAATTTTTTAATTTCATTTAATAAACAAATTTGTTCCGAAAAATTATTTTCAAAAAATTGCTTTTTTATTTATTAAAAATTTCTACATGTCAATTTTTTGACTCATTTTTTTTTTAACTCAATTTAATTATTAAAAGAATTCTTAAAATTATGAAATATCTGCTAAATCAATTTTAATTAAATTATTTAATATTTAATTGTAATGTAGTATCATGACTTTAATTTTAATTATAAACGTTATATTCAAATATTTTATCAAAGAAAAAACTACGTACCGGTTTAATGCTTTGATGAGTAAAGTATTAAATACTTTTGTAGTCACAGTAGTAATATTATTATTCTTGTGATCCAATCCACGTAATGATATTTATTTATTTTCATTTATATTTATATTTATTTATTTATTTTTATATTAAAATTACTTACAATAACATTGCACAAATAAATTAAATAAATAACTTTATGGGACATGCGCATAACAACTATAACAGCTGATGACGGCCATATTGTTTTTATTTATTCAAGTTTCATACGATTGGCAACGCTACGATTAAAATTTCATGGTCGGGTTTGGTCGCGCTTACGGGAAATCGCCGCGATTCCATGTTCTTACGACATTTATTATTTAATATCTAATTAACATAAATACCTACAACTTTAAAAACTGTTTAGGTGCATGCTAAATGAATTGAAGAAGGAATAGCTAAATTTTTTAAGGCTGGAAAAAATTATTTTTTTTTTTTATAACGAATTGAAAAAAAAAAGCGGGGAATCGCTCATAGCGCGACCAACGAAGGGTTAATAAATAATTAAGAATAGAGTGTAAATTGAATATTCATTATAGTGATAATATTCAAATAATGATTAAAAAGATCAATTTTAACTCATCGAAATTATTTTTAGAGTCAAGAAGAGGAGATATAAAACTAAGCAATGCATCAAAACATTAAACACGGTGCTTAATCCATTTTCAGATAAATTATCTTCTGCTGCTGAAATAAATAGTGATGAAATTTTTGCTTATATTATTGATAAATTTTTGCTATATATAATTGTCTGTATTGTTAAATTCTATTACAAATATTTTCCAAAAAATTACTGAGTTGAAAACCTCCATAAAATCGTTGAAAGAGCAAATCAGTGTGTATGAGCGAATATACAAAGGTATTAAATTTACTCGCTTGACCGTTCCTTAACAGTCCACTTTCAATCGAGACAGAAGATCATAATGTGTAAGAAGATTCTAATTTAATTTTATTTAAGCAATAATTATAATCACAATTGATAAATCTTATAATTTTAGATTTGAATAAAATATAATTATAATTCATATATGTGAATAAAAATTTAAGATTTATAATACATAAAAAAAAAAATTCATTCATTTTTATTAATCTAGGACATATGCAAAGAAGAATTGGATTCCCTATCATTAATTTTGTTGTAAGATTATTGTCATCCTTTATTGTCAGTGGAATACATCAAGTATTTCCATTGTTTGGATGTAAAGTGATGCTATTAATTATTATAGATTTTAAAAAATAATATAGTCATAAATAATAGTTATTATTATGTTATAATAATATAAAATAATAAATAAAAAAGTAATATTTCGATCGATCGCAAGAGCTCGACATTGATATATATATATATATATATATATATATATATATATATATATATATAATACTTTTTTATACTTTATTAAAATTACATTTATTAAATCGATATTTCGTTCATTGTTTATAAAATAATTTTCTTTTCTTTTTTTGCTATAAACTTTTCCTATCATCCTAATAATTTACATTTAAGTGAAATTACATTCAAGAAAAGTCATAAAAATAAATTTAAGAGAAACTACTTAAGAATTATAAACTTTCAAATTCAAAATCACAAATTTATAGCCTTAACTATATAATTATTGACATTTTCATAAGCATATGGACATAGACTTTGATGAATTAAAAACATAAGTACTTTTGAATTTCTGCAATTCTCTTCATATGAAATGAAGTTCAGCATTATTAAGTGATTAAAAAAAATTGGAAAATTATAATATTTTTAAGTTCTTCTAAATCTTTGTATAAAATGAAATTAAATCATCATTAAATGATTACAAAATATTTAAGAATACTTAAAAAATTATAAAATATTTAAATCTTCCCAAATTTTCGAACAATCAGAAAATTCGACCATTATTTAGTATAATTAAAAATTATTATAAAGTATTTAGAAAATTGAATAACTGAATCACCCCAAATTATTGGATAAAGAGTGATGTAAAACTTTTTAAAGAGATTTAATGCTTAAACATTGAAAGAGTTTGAAATTTGTGGAAGTATTTAAAAGTACAAAAAAAAAAATTTATATTATTTTAAATCACTTTTTTCAATCAAAGAACTGTAGTAACTATTGAAATTCATTAAAAAAAGTATGCAAATATATATGTAATAAAATAATATTAATTGCTATGTTTATAGTAATAATTAATTTAAATTTGCGGTTTTTAATTAAATAACTTATAACAAAAAAAAGACCTATTTTGTAATTATATACTATATACAAAAAATCATTTTTTCAAAACAAAACTGTTTTATAATAATAAAAAATGTCTTTAAAATGATTTTCAAACTTATATAATTTTGAAATCAAAACATGGCGCATTTATTCTGTTGACTATATATAGAACATCACACTATGGCTGGTTTCCATAAACCTGTTACGTCCTGGTAGATGTTTTGGCGCTGGCGTAGTTGAGCGGTCGATTTAAATTGGACGTAATGAAAACTTATATATAATTATAAATAACAATTAAGTATGGGTTGAACAGCCACCATTTGGTGGTTGCAATAAACTGGTTGTTTGATTATATATATTATTTCATATATCTAAATCCGATTTATTCAATTATAAGGGTATAATTTTGAGTGATGTGAAAATATACAGTTGAATTAATTCATAAATTGTTAGTGAACTCTTAACAATAACTTTGAGAGGGTGAGAACGAAGTTAAGGTTTTAGTATTGAGCCTGACTGCTCTTGATGATTCTATGTTTCAGACTGCCTTCTCTTGATCGAGAAAAACTAGAGTCACTCTTATCAATACGCTTGGGCATCAGACCCACGCATCGATTCATATGGAGGGGTCATTCGAGATAACGCATGTTCTCGAATGATCCATTCTAATATTTATTGAAAATAATTAATTCTCACGATCTCTCCGCTTTTGTTACGAACAAATGAGTCACTTATCTATTAACAAAAGTTATCTTAAACAAAATAGATGTTTGTGCAGCTGCACGTCTCAAAGATTTACTCGAGGCATCAGCGCTTATTTATATTTGATAAAATATAGAAAAATAACTTTATCAATTATTACTCATATCCTTAACGTTCGAATATCTTAAATAATATTATTCTATTATTATATTATATTATTTTATATAATTAATGAAATACTACGGAAATTACTTGGTTATCGATATTCGATATAATTAGTTAGATTTCAGGTCGGTAATTAGAGAAGTAAATGCCCACGTCATCTGACGTACAGGCTGGGACGTAACAAAACTAATGACATAAAATTATCTCACCTATGTTAAATAACATAGATATGGTGAATGGCCTAATTAAAAAAAAATGAATCAAAACAATTCAATTTCAATACTATAAAAATATACATCCATCATTAAGTAAGTTATATTTCATCAAGGGCACTTTCAGACAGTACCCCCCCACTTTTTAAAAACTTGCAATGACTTTTAATTACCGTAAACGTATTAAAATTTTATTAATTAATTAAAAAAAAATTTATTATTAATTGATAAAGCTTAATTTAAAAAAAGACGTAGTTATGAATTTATTGAAATATAGAATTTAAAAAAAATTACTTACAATTCATATCAATTGGAAGTTAAACGAAATTTGTTGTATGAATTTTAGTCAACAAAATTTGAAAATTCGAATTATAGAATTGACAATTTTACTGAAATTTATTTTTTTTATTAATTTCGTTTAACTCCCAATTGATATCGACTGTAATTTTTAAAAATTCTATATCTCAACAAAACTACGACTACGTTGTCTTTATTACAATAAAGATTTTAATTATTTTTTCATTAATTAATAAAGTTTAATATGCTTATGACAGTTGAAAGTAATTGAAAATTTTTAAAAAGTGGAGGACACTGCCTGAGAATGGCCTTCATCAGAGTTCATACCATGAGGCTTGACTATAAGTATTAGCCTATCTCTTCATAGTTACATACAAACCCGCCATTAAAAGAAGTCATTTTGTTATCTCAAGCTTACTCCTCTTAATAATTAAACATCAATTGAAAACTGATTATAGATATATATACAAGTTAATATCTAAAAGTAAGTAGATTACATTTTTGAAAATTTGAGAAAAAGTATATACTAAAAACGATAATCTGATATAAATTAATTGTTCTATTTATTAACCTAGTGAATCCAGAAGAAAAAAAAAATCTCGATTTCATCACAGCAACTCTAGATGGTTTGAAAATTGACAATGATGAACCGAATATTGACAAAAAAGTTGAAGTATTTAAAAAATTAATATTTATATACATATATATTATATATATATATATATATATATATATATATATATATATATATATATATATATATATATATTATATATACATATATATATATATATATATATATTTATATATATATACATAATTTTTTTTCATTAAGCATATTATCATATTCATGTTAAATTCTTAATTAAATGATAAATCATTTTTTTTTCGTATTTAGGAGTGTTGAAGAATTAGAATACCAAATAGAGGAGCTCCAAAATAACTTGGAATTTCATAAAAGTAATGTAAAAAATTTCAACGAAAATAAATATAAATTTGTCGAGCTAGTGGTTAGAGGACGTGGACTTGGACGTGGTCGTGGATATCGATATCCACTTTATAATAAACAATATTAATTAAGTGTCATTAACCTAATATTAATATCATTTATAAAATAAATTAAATCCTTCAAATGTAAAAAAATAATAAAATTAATATTTTTAAGAATTATAGATTTGAGACTTATTTTTATAAAATGTATAGTTTAAAATAGTTATCGTAACACTTATAATGTGTACTTTTATTTACATTTACTTTTCCAATTACTCTAGCTTCTTTTTGTACTTAATATTGTTTATTTCACTTTACTCATTGTAAAATTGGAAGATCAAAATCTCACAATATTTTAAACTTTTAAAATTAAATGTTGTCAGTTATTTTATTATTTTTTAATTTATCTTTATTATCTATAACTTTTTAGAAAGATTACTGATGATAACTGACTTTAATAACCGTTAAAAATTCTAACTTTTTCAATTCTAAATTACATTCAGAATAACTATCTTAAAAACATTTTTTATGTTTATTAAATTTAAAAAAAATTTGGTTTGCCCGACAATTACTTTAAATAATTTTTATCATAAAAAATATACACATTATCAATAACATCTATCCATAAATAGTGATGAGCAACCATAAATTTCGTAGAATCTACTAATTAACTAAATTTGTTACTGATTTAGATTTTATGTCAGGAAAGAAATCCCATACCCAATCAAAGAACTAGAAACCTATCACATATGTATATCTCTGTTTAGTAAATTTTACAAAATACAAATCTACAAATACATGAAGTGATCAAGTAATAGTTCTCTGATCAATTACTAGATCTTTTAGTTTACTAAATTGTTTTTAGTGACTATACTTTAATCAATTGTTTACTTTACTGCATTGTTTTTATTTCTTACATTATTCTTTGATAAAAAAGACATAGTTAAGCTATTTATTATTACTATCCAAATGCCTGACAATCGTTATTAATTAAAGAAAAATGTACAAACCAATCAAAATATCATTATTTTGTCGACTTCAAGAATAAAATGATAATATGCTGCAAATTAAAGTACACAAAAATGAACCTCATAACAAATTGCATTGCCATTTATCAGTAATCCGTCAGCCTACTACAATCGTAGAAATTTTTTGAGGTTATTCATCAATTAAAAAATGATAATTTGATAAAGATTCAGTTGTTAAGAAACTATTAAATAATTTAAATTACATTTACGATATTAAAAAAAATTTCGTTGACTCTAAATTAAATTAAACTTCTGTTATACATTTATTAACATTCACAAATTAAAATAGAAAATTTGTATACTTGAAAATTATACTTTATATTTATTTATCTTTTTTTAAGTACATATAATTATTTAAGATTTATTAGTTAACGTCCACTATAATGTCCTCTGCCTTTGAAAACTTGTTGATGAACATTACGGTTTGTCGTCTTAATATTATCACATAAGGACTGATAGGTTTCAACTTCAGCTTCTAGACTCCGTTTTTTACATTTAAAATCTTCGATTTTCTATAAAGAAAAATTGCAGTAAGTATTTGTTAATAATTATTAAACTTTTTACTAAAGGTTACCGATCAACTAATAATAAATGTTAAAATAATATCTACTTCATCCGCAGTTTTCAATTTTGTTTCATCTAACTGAACTACTTCTTCTAATTTCTTTAAGAAGCGTTTTCATTTGTTTCTCTATTCGCACTCAACTGGATAAACGGTACTATCTCTGTTGCACTTGCTTAAATAGGAAATTTGTCCAGGTAGGTTAAACAAAACAAAATCATTTTGTATTAAAAAGTAATGTATATTTTCATACACTTACGTGGCATACTTGTTATTTATTTTTTAAAACAAAGATTTTTATTACTTATTGAAATAATTATAAATATTATTTCTATCGATTTTGCAATTACAGCTGATTTTAATGAATCTTGTTCAAGAACTCGTTACTCCTTGCTCCATACAATAAACCGAAAAGTTAAGGCTAATATTCATATAAGCCAACCTTAGGCGGACTCAATAGGTACCGTACACAAAAATAAAGGCGACACTAGCCAAAGTTCGCACTCTTTGTAGTAACATTCTAAAACAATCGAGATAAATATCCTTAATGAATAATAAAAAACAGTTTTAAAAAATGGAAAAAGTAATTACAAATTAATTTAAACCTGTTATTAATAATCACGTAAATAACAAAAATGTATGCAAAAGTGAAAAATGATTTGAATTAGGCCATGAATTCAATGTCATAGAAACAGTAAATTTAAATAACCAAGTAATAATAGCCTGTCAAGTTATTTTTTCCACTAATCACCAAATGTGCTCCTGAAAAAACTATTAAATACCAGGAATAAATCAAATCTACCTTGCCGATACAAGATATTTGTACTTCCCCAGATGCAACAAAATTTTTCTAATGAGGACATTTAAAAAATTATTTAATTAATAATTACTGAATATAAATATACAATTTCAAAGCTTGATAAATTTCCTCAATTAATAAATACTTTTATCACTAATTAGCGTTCAAATCGTCATGTACGGTCCCTGTATAGACAAGTTAGCTAAATTAACATTTATTCAGCATAAATTTTTGTTAGTTTAATAATGAATTATTGTATTCTATAAGATAATTCAATTTTTAATTAGGATACAGATACGAATTAGAGTAGTCTAATAACTACTAGCTTGTAAATTGACATCAATTTGAAAATTCAATCCAAATATGGACTTCATTTGATGACTTGAACGCTAACTAATGATAAAAGTATTCACTAATCTGGGGGATTAATCAAGTTTTCGTGTTGTGTACCCTAATAGCCTAAAATTAGCAGTAATTTGACGTTTAAATTATGGCCCAATTTTGACGTTGAAATTTGCGGCCCGATTCTGATGACAATTCGTCAGCAAAAGTTTGAAAGAAAAATTTGCGGTTAATTTTTCCTTAATTTAGGTAACTTCTGAACGCTAACTAATGAGAAAAGTACTCACTAATCTGGGGAATTAATCAAGTTTTTGTATTGTGTACCCTAATAGCCTAAAATAAGCAGTAATTTGACGTTTAAATTACGGCCCAAGTTTGATGACAATTCGTCAGCAAAAGTTTGAAGAAAAATTTGCGGTTAATTTTTCCTTAATTTAGATAACTGTTGACTAGAAAAAAAAAAAAAAAAGTTGGCAATAATCATTTTAACCATTTCAGAAGGTAAGCAAATTAATGCATACAATTTTTTACAATTTGACAGTAAAAAAATACTTTACAATTTTTTAAGTCAGATAAACCATAAATTGAACTAAAAATTTGCCAGAAAATTGACGACAACTTTTTTCTAGTCAACTTTTGAGGGAAGACGTCTATTGGACAGGTTCCAATTGGAAAAGTAACCGATAGGATGTATTCCAATACTCAGGTTCCTATTACCTGAATTACCAATTACTAATAATCCCGATGACCCAAATTTCTAATCACCCAAAATCCCGATCACCAGTAATTCCAATCACCAATACTACCAATTAGTTGGCGCTCAATAGCCGTTATGGCTCTCCGTTGATCGAAAACTGAAAATAAAATAAACCCAGAACCAAATATCCCACCTGGAGATGTCCTGAATCTCCCTGGACTGGCTGCTCCGCTCAGGCTGGGCTAAAAATCCTAATTGGGCGCCAGTTCGTGTGCCCCACGAACAAAATCAACTCAAAATAACACAACGAAGAAAATGAAAATGAAAATAAAATAAAATGGCAGGATAGCGATTTCAGATTTTAGGAATTAGGATAGCAAGAAAGATAGCAGTAATTAAAAAAATAAAATTAAATAAATACCGGGTTGATGACCACTTGCTTTAATTATTCGTTAATTACTTAAATAATCAGTCAATATATATAACGCATACTCACATAAGTAATGTTCAAAATAATAATAAATCACTTACAAAAAAAATAATAACAAAATGGTATGCGTATATAAGCTTACTTCCAATAATAATAATATCGCATAAACAATAACTGGGTTGAACAAAATATATATATTGGTAAATAGATATTAATTCGCTCGCACAGGTACAACAATCGTAAAATAATTAGTAACGCAAATAATAAATAATAATTTATAACTCAACTCAAAAAATTAAAGAAATATGATGAGGACTCAAAATAATAAGAATTAATACCTCACATTAATAATACTTTTTAGCCAATATTCGAATAAATAATAATTGATAATACAATTCCAGAATAATTAATACGTTAAATACTAATTATTCTTAAGCAATATTCGCTGAGTAATAACTAATAATTAAAATCACATCAAGGATGATTTACAAATAGTACTCAGATACTAGCAATTTCTTACTCGAATTATTAGTACTCGATTCGCGAATTACTAATATTTCTCACTTCAGATTAGCAATATTTCATAACTTAAATCACGAATTTTCCATAAATAATACATAATTAAATAATAATTTATAATTCAACTTATTAAGAATTCATAAATCCACTCAATAATAATTCATAAACAATACTCAGATAAATAATAATTCATAACCCAAATTATTAAACTCGGCGCTGTGTAATGTAGGTATATACATATATATATCAAGCTAGCGAGACTCAGGCGCATATGATGATATTCACGTGGCGTAAAATAATAATAAAATAATAGCAGAATATTTTTCCACAATAAATATTCGCTATTTAAATAATAATAGATGATCGTGATTAAATTTTTATCATCTCCTGGGTTCGATTATTACTAATTTTATTCGTGTGCTTGTAATCAACGTACACTACTACTAACAATAGAATCGTCAACTACGTGATAATCGCACGCTTGCAAATGGCCACCAACGCGGGAATGCAAGTTACACGCCAATGAATTTCCAAAGGTACTTACAGTCGTCGTTGGATAATAATCGGCGGCCAGAATTCATGGTAATAATAACCAATGACAACAAAATCAATTAATAGTGGCGTACACTAATAAAGCCGCTACAAATGGCAATTTCACTTGCAATAATTATGCGATAAATCAAATACTTTTTACAGAATAGACCTTTCTACACGGCAGCACACCTTGCCCGTACACAAGTTTATCCACGTCTGACCATGGCAGCACGTGATTTTCATGCCGGCACCTCGACCGGCCATATTTTATGTATACATCTCAGTCTAACCCATCGGAGTAATATCTCTGTCGCATGTTACTTTCAAATACTACCAACGACGACGCACCCGATGTCAATTGTGTAACCTTGCCAATTCCCGACGTCAAATGCCCAAGTACTTTGTATATTACTAATTAACAGTACTATAAATGGCTAAACCCATTACTAGTGTATTTAAAATAATTATAAATTTCATTGATAATTTAATAAATTTGTTGATGACAACTGTTGCGTCGCCGCGCATGCGCCGACCAACCACAAGCATATAAATAAAATTAATAATTACCTTCCAGCCTCATAAATTATACTTGTAAACTCAATATAATCAGCAATTTTTGCTGATTCCAGCGCAATTTTCACCTAATTAATTAATTAAGTACAAGCAGTGTAATAATAAGTATAAAATCTTATATATAAACAAAATAATCATAAAATTAATGAGTGTAGAGACGTGTGAGCAGCGTGTGCTGCCATCTGTTGCTCACCGACCTAATGTGAGACTGCCACGATATTTAAATATCGTGACATAATAATGTTTATTAATATTATTTGGATTTATCGTAATTTTTACAGCATTAACTTAAGTGTTTTTGATAAAATATTTATTTAAAAAAATACATTTTTATTATTATTATTAACATTTATCTTTTATTATTATGGTTTTTTTTTATTTTTATGATTAGAGAAAAAATCAAACTATTTGTTTATAGAGAAATTAAAGGCATATTTTGTTAAATAAATGGATGCAGAATTATCAACCAAAATAGAAAAAATATTATTATTAGCAGCAGAGAAGGATATAGTAAATGGTGTGTCAATTCGAGGATTAATTTTTGTAGACGATGGGGTCACTGTAGTGACTCTTGAAGTGGTATGTGAGTTATTCAGATGCTCATCAGGTACATTTAGTGAATCAGAAGTGACGGCACTTGGAAATGGGTGCACATTACTCCTGTGCGTTATTGCAGGAGTGCATGATATCATTTTTAAAATCGTCGAAATAAGGAGGAAAACCAACCATTTCTTGCTGCCGGCCAGACATATTAAAATACATCTGAAAAAAAATAAATAAATAAATTTACATTAATGATAATCAATTAAATAAAAAATTTTAAAAAATTTACTTGCCAAATAATTTTCGAATATAATTCGGAATCGTTGTCTACACATGACAGCCGTCTTGTTTCCTAGAGTAAAGACTCTGTCTCGGCTAATAGATCTGGGAAAAATTAATACTATTATTTCAAAATATATAATTAAGAGAATAATAAAAATTTTGTTTCTGGGATATTTATAAAATAAAATAATTTTTTTAATTAAATTTAATATCATTGGCAAGTTCTTGACCTGAATAAGTGCCTTTTTAATGTTTTATATGCAAAAGCATATAAAACAAGCTTTTGCATATAAAACATTAAAAAGGCACTTATTCAGGCCAAGAACTTTCCAATAAAAATTTTCTAAAATTGTTTATTTATTACAATAAGTTTTCGAAGTAGTTATCTATAGATTCGAATTTGGTGATAAACAAAATTCGTTTATTTTTTTCATTTTTTTTTTTTTTTTACATGTCGATGTGATTGTAGGTAAAAAATTAATTTATATAATTAAGCGACTAAGAAAAACTTTTTGTAAGTTATATCTTTATCGTAAATTGTGGTTGATACTTTTTCAGTGATCGTCTTTTATGATTTATATAATTGAGAGAGTAATGAAAATTTTGTGAAGAGCATATTATTATTTTTAAAAAAATTTTTATCGTTAAATTTGATATAATCAAAAAGTTCTTGACCAAGACTCAGTGCTTTTTTACGGTTTTATATATTTTCAGTGATAGTTAATTTTTTCGTGTTAAATTTTTGGAAAAGTTTTGAATAGTTTGTTGGTTCTACAAATTTGTTCCGTCATATTTGTCCATTAAATTATTTTTAATTGATCCTGTGATAGCACTATTATTTTTTAAGTTTATTTGAAAATATCCAAACTATATATAATGTGATTATGAATATCAAAAAATTATTAAGCCCAAGTTTTCTAATTTATAATCCATAAATGTCGGCCGTCACATAGTGACTGCAGGTTACTCGTATTAATTATTATACTTGATATATTTATAATATGGTCTTAAAAAACTCCCAAATTGAATCATCTCCGTCACCTCGCAAACGATTAAATTTTTCGTTTAATCCATGTCGCCACAGATGCAAATTTACCAAAGTAAACTCTTTTATCTCAGTCCCTGTAATTAAATATACCGGTAATTACAATTGGTTTTATCAGCAATATAAGTTTAGAATTTAAATATACTTACAATTATTTATGACGATGATTTGTAACTTTTCAAACGCTTTAGTTTCAGTTATGTCAGTAACAACTGTAAACAAAAAGAAATTACTATCGTTGTCATAGCAACATGTCTATTAATTTGCTTTTGTTTTTTTCTTTCCGAATTTACATTTAAAAATAATATTTATTATTTATGAATATAAAAATATACTTTTATTTATAAAAATAAACATTTTTGTCTTATATATAAATATATAATATCATAAATGATAAGAAAAAGATTATGAATTTAAATAAATTAAGTATTCCATCGTTATGTAAGTTATGTAAATTAATGATTACTAACTTTTACTCTCAGTTAATTCATTACTGACACATTAGTGAATTCTTTGGATTCCATTATAATGCGGCGGTGTGGCTAAATATTTTCTATTTTTCCTCAAGAATGTTAGACTGGAAGCCTGAGGGGTGTTGAAAAAGCCTCGCGCTGCAGTGCGTTTCAGTAGAGATTCTGTGGACGGCATATGCTCCAACTCACCAGTTCGCAGCGTACCAATATCGCTGATACATTTATGATTTACAAAATGAGTCCAGTAGTCAGAGAGAATTTTCGACAGACTCTCAAGAATGGCAGCTTGGGTCGTGATTTCTAAGAGCATCGCAGTCGCTGGCAGCTCTTGGGAACTGTAGCCAATTAAAGTTGGTCCAAACATTTTGACCAGGTTGCTTATAGGCATTTTACACTCCGACATCGATGACACGCACTGCAAGTGAAAAATGAAGAAGGCAACAGTGTCGCAATTAGGTTGTGGAAGCTCGAACATCGCTTGGTACAGCGCTACATCGGCATCCTGCTTGTTTGTTATCGTCACCACGTGCATAGAGTCTGCCTACAGACCGATAGTTATCAGTAGCCCTCTTAAAGATCGTAAAAAGTCTGAGAGTCGAACAAATAACCACGATATCTATTTCTGATAAATTCGGAACTCCTCTCTTTTTTAAAAACTTCTCTTTTGAATATTTGACGTCGTTGGCTCCACCGTTGATCAAGAAGTCAGATTAACAGACAGCGACGCCGAAAGTTTAGTGTCATCGTCACCGTTGTAACACTCATGCTTACAATCTTTCTTGAACTTGCGCTCAGTCACCTGTGGAGTTTGCGCCTCTTCCTCGACCTGCCGTCTTTTGACAGCACCACCGTCGTCGTAGTGATAATTCTGTCTTTTTAAATCGACGGCTTAGTTCTAAGTACTCCTGCGCTTTCTCTTGTTGAAATGTACTCTCCACTAGATCTGTGTTCCTTCTACTCACATTTGTTAAAGTTCTAATTCAGCAGCATGCTGGTGTCCAAGTCGCCCTCGGACTTCGAGTAGCAGTGGCATTTAAAAAGTCTACTCTATTCTTCAAGTATATCACTCGCGAGGGAAAAACTCCGAAGGTGCAAGACGAAGGAAGAGTGTTCTCGTTTGCACCTCAAAGCTGTCATCACTGCAACGTGCATCTATGAAAATCAAAAAAATAATATTCATGATTATTATCATTAATATATTGATATAATATTTATTGATTATTATTTTCATTGAATCAATAAATTTCTGTGTGTTATACTATCAAACTAATAGGAGTAAAAAGAAAATAAAATATACTCTTACTATTTTTATCGGTGACCTGCAATTGCAGTTGTTATTTCTAAAACGTACATTAACAGATATTACAATGTTTATAAAGTTAGCTCGCACAGCTGACCATGGAGTCTATACCCGTGGGACGTAGGTATATGATCCATAGGTACAGCTCACATCTTTTAAATTCTATGTTTTAACAGACTATAGTTCTTAATATCGGGAAAGTAAAAGAAGGCGCGTTTTTTTGAAATCTTAAATGTCCATTTTAATATGCAATAATGGAAATTTGAATAGCGCGTTGCACGCGTGCCTTAAGTTTAACCAATAATGAGTCGTGGCCCCGTTTTGCGAGTTTCAACCTACGACTAACTTCAAGACTTTCATGTATTTTTATTTAGAGGGAAACAGTGTTTTTATACTTATAATACCTATTACATGTAAATATAACCCTTTTACAATCGTTATATATTGTAATATTAATTTTTGATATCTTTAAGATTTTAATACAATACTTTTCAGAAATTAAAAATTTTAAACTTTGCTAATTATCTATATGTGATGAAATTAAATAAGTTCATTCTTAAATATTTTGAATTTTTAATGTATATTAACAGATGAATTTAAAATTTTCTATGACAACGATTTTCACTTTTTTAAAAATAATATACAAACAAATGAATATTTTTTCATTAATCGTTTCATCGATGAAATAAAATATAATTTTAAGCATTGCGACATTTTATAATAAAATAAAATTTGTTGTGAAGGTAATACCCGGAAAAAGAGCTGGATCAAAAATTATTTTTCACATAGGCTTTAAATACAGTCGTGATTCAAGCAGTACACATAGATTTCGGTGCTCAAGAAGAAAATCAGGATGTACTGCTCAACTAAATTTTCTTGTTGCTATTGATGATATTGAGGAATGTTTGGATTTGGATGAAGATGACGACTGTACTGTGGAAGATGTGCATAATCATTTAGAAGAAATTTGCGTCGGAGATTGGTGTGATCTTCTAGAAATTATAAAAAAGCGATGTAGGGAGACAAATGATGGACCGAGAAATCTTCGATGATGTGTGTCGTCCGTACGTATATTACTAAGTCTATATATTAAAGAATGAATATGACTATTCATAGTTTAATGATAATTATAATTATATTTTTAAATTTCCTGAGATTACTGCCCATTACAGTTTCGAATCATGCTCCAGTATGTTGTGTCGAGAACGGCAGAATTACAGAGAAAAAATACCTGACAGTTTAGCAAAACTTGGCATGACTTTGTATGAAAATAAAATTGCTAAAGGTTGTGTCTCAGTAGGAGGTAAATCTGCAGTAATTTTTACTAGCAGCAAATTGCTGGAAGCTTTAAACGAATCGAACGATATTTATGGATGGTACCTTCGAAGTAACTACAAACTCTTATAACATTTTTTAATTAAAAGAATTAAAACAAATATCAATTTATCTTTTAAAATTCATAGAATACTTCACGACAGCCAAAAATACATCAGATCTACACAATTCACATTAAATGCAAAGATACGCCAGATAATAGTGAAAAATAATTTTTGGTTTTAAAAAACTCTAAATGAAATACTTTTTGCATTCATTTTTTTATAAATTCAAAGTTCTTATGTCATTGTTGATTGAAAATTAAATATTTTGTGAAAAAATACATAAAAATTTAAAGAAAGTATTTAAATAAATGAAATATTTTGTCTTGAGTTAACTTTTTTTTTTCTTTGCAGTATGTTGGAACAGTCATCGATTTAATGGAGAATAGAACAACTGAAATGTATACAGAAGTTTTTAATTGGTTGAAAATCCATGCAAAGTCTATTGAAACTAATAATAAATTAATTATTATTAGCGATTTCGAAAAAGCAACTATAAAAGCACTGAGGGAATGTTTCCCGTTGGCAAAAGTTCATGGTTGCTATTTCCACTATTGCCAAGTGAGTTCTTTTCTTTTTATTCTTAATAGAGTTGTAATAATAACTTTATTAAACAGCTAATTAATTGTTATTAATTCAAAGGCTGTTATTAAACAATGGACTAAACTTAGATTATATATACCCGATCAAATCTTATCCCTGGTACTTAGTATTCCTTTACTACCTGCCGATAAATTTCCTGAAGCAGAAGAAATTATCAACGACGAGATCAAAATAAATAATTTGTCTGACAGAGATCCGAATATTTTATTGTTTATGAACTATTTACATAAAACTTGGATAAATGCAGCAGATCATGTTAGTGTGCATGATTGACCGAATTTAAACAATGATGCGAGTGAAAGTTTTAATCCCTATAATAATAAAAAAATTGGGCGGTAAACACCCGTGCATCTGAGAACTAATCGGTAAAATTTATTTTCTGATATTCATTTTCCTTCATTAAACATAATTTTGGAAAAAAAAAATCATTATTTTATTAGAAACTCTGAAAAAGTTTACAATAATGAGAAATTGTCGTGTACAGATTAAAAAAAGTATTATGAAAACGTAAATATGAATTACGTTAATATAGTTTATATAAATATAAATTAAGTAAATATAAATTGTAGTCAATATTAATTTGAAAAATTATTGTTGCAAATTTAATAATATTTTCGTTATTTCCCTATAAATTCTACCAGGTAAAGATGTCGAATTATAAAATTTTCTCTTATATCTAGTAACCTTGCAAAACTAGCAAAAAATTAAATTTAATTCAATAGATTAAAACTACAAAATTTTCCGTCTATTGTTAAATTATTTCTCTATTTACTGATAATACTGTAAACAAGAAACGTTTAATATTTAGTAATTTTTCTAATTATAAATATTTTTTATTTTATTTAAATTAAATAAAAATAATTGTAGTTTATAAAAACATGATGATATTTGTTCAATAATTTTCTATATTTATATTTCCAGATGGTGTTGATAAAGTCCTAAAAGATGAAGAAATAAATTACAGCAGGCTGCTTCCGAATGCTAAAAAACCGAAAAGACGCACACCAAGACATGCTATTGATCGGTGTTATTATATAGATAATTTGAGAAATCAAATTGAACAAGATAAGAGTAGATTTAATACCAAGAATTTCATGAAAATGATTCCAAGGTCATTACTTGAGCTACAATATACGTTAAAGCAAATAATTGGAAATAATGCCGATGATATAGAATATGATTCTTCGGTACCTGCAGAGCTGGACATTTTTAAAACTGATCAAGTTGAAAATATAAATAATATCAATTTACTAAATGAAGTAGAGCAGTTAATACCTCCAAATTCATGTAATCCATTCCTCAATCGAAGATTACAGATACTAAAAACGGAAAAAGTACCAAAAAAAAATAATTGTACACTCACCACTTCTACATTACCAAGTACCGTAACTTCTGGTTCACTAAATGAACCTAATGAGCATTTGAATAACTCACCTACAACTTCAAGAGTCACTACAGTGACCCCATCATCTACAAAAATTAATCCTCGAATTGACACACCACTTACCGTATCCTTTTCGGCAACACCAGTTACAAGCGCTACGGTACAATCTCACCCACTCAAAACAACTACTTTCAACTCACTAAATAAAGTCGTTAGTATTAGTGAAAATAAACAACAGTTATTTGACAATAATAATTTTCAACAAATTATGATAAATAACAAATGGGTTACTTTCGAAAAAAAACTAGCCAGTACAATTGAAATCAGTATTAAAAGACAATGTAGTTTCTAATCATTTGTCAAACGTATTCAAGAAAATGAAAAAATATAATTACCCAGTGATAAGTGGCTAAGAGAACCCAAGGAAAAGGAGAAGAAGACAACGGGGGAAAACAAGTAACAGAAAAGAAAAAAAAATTGTAAGAAAAAATATTATTATAATTATCATGGTTACTATTGTTGTTAATAGTCCTGCTAATGCAACTACGTTACAACCAGTGAATCAGTCATCAAGGACTGCTGTTTTAATCCATCCAGCTCAAGTATCTTCTAACTCGCCGTCTGCAAGTGCGCAATCTACGGCTGCTGCTAATAATAATATTTTTTCTATTTTGGTTGATAATTCTGCATCCATTTATTTAACAAAATATGCCTTTAATTTCTCTATGAACAAATAGTTTGATTGTTTCTCTAATCATAAAAATAAAAAAAAAAACCATAATAATAAAAGATAAATGTTAATAATAATAATAAAAATGTATTTTTTTAAATAAATATTTTATCAAAAACACTTAAGTTGATGCTGTAAAAATTACGATAAATTCAAAATAATATTAATAAACATTATTATTATAATAAGAAAATATTATTGATGATTAAATTTTAATAAATGTATTAAAAAAACACGTTAAAATTTTTAATTTAAAACATTTTTCTATATATATTAATATGAAATTTTATTTTATAATAGTTCTTGGCCATCTGCATAATCTGATTGTACTTTTTACGATAAGTATCATCTGTCGATAACAAAGAAATCGACTTTGAGCTTACGAAACCTGTCCAATCGGAATGTCTTGTCATCAATGTTTCTGGTTAACGAAAAATTAAGCTATCAAAATTTTGGATTATTGAAAATTTGGGTAATTGGTAGTATTGGTGATTGGAATTAATGGTGGTCGGGATTTTGGGTGATTAGAAATTTGGGTCATCGGGATTATTAGTAATTGGTAATTCAGGTAATAGGAACCTGAGTATTGGAATATATCCTATCGGTTACTATTCCAATTGGAACCTGTCCAATAAACGTCTTCCCACTTTTGAAGTGAATTTACATTCTAATTCGGGCAGTAAATTTATATCAGATTGAATAGCAAGTTGCATACAAATTATCGGCAAAAACGGAAAAGTCTGAAAATTAACGGACATTTGACAAAAAATTCAAAGAAAACTTTTGGATAGTAAACTTTTGCTGTAGTAATTCTGTGCTATTAGGCTATTTCCTACTTAGTACCGTAATAACACGTATTTGAGCAAGATTCTGGAAATCTGGAGTAAGTATCTTGAACAAGAGCCTTAGCTGCTGGTTTCTTTTTTCGACGTATGTGTCTTTCAAATTTATATGATGTTTTACGTATAAGAAAGTTAACAAGTTATACTGGAATTTTTTATAAATGCCGGACGCCATCCAAGTCTAAACAGTTCGATTTCAATTTCTGAGCTGAAACTCAGATTTCCTGGATTAAGATTTTTTTTTGCCTTAGATCTACTCAGACAAACTCGTAAACTACCCTAATAGCACAATTTGCTTTAGCAAAAGTTTACTTTGAAAAACTTTCCTTCAAATTTTCGTCAAATTTCCGTCCGCCTCAGTCTTTTCTGTTTTTTTTTTACGACAATTTGTGTGTAACTTCCTCTACAATTTCACATAAATTTACTCCCCGAATTAGAATGCAATTTACTTCAAATGTTGACTAGAGAAAAGTTGTCGTCAATTTTCAGACAAATTTAATGTCAATTTATTGTTAATTTGACTTGAAAAATTGTTAAGTATTTTCCTACCCCCAAATTGTAACCATTTTTGTGTATAAATTTACTTAACTTCTAAAATGGTAAAAAAGAAAATTACTGCCTTTTTTTTAATCGTAAAAAGTTACCTCTAATTTGAGGAAAAATTAACCGCAAATTATTCTTTTCAACTTTTGCTGTGAAATTGTCGGCAAATTTGGACAACAGATTTCAGATAATTTCAACACCAAATTACTGTTAATTTCAAGGTAAACTGGCTATTAGGGTACAATCGTCGATATGCCTTAATAGTCATTAGTTATTCTTTAAGCACTTACTTGCGATCTGATTAACGTCAGATTTTCGTCAAGTTTTGCTGTTTTTAATTTTGACAACAATATGAGTTTAACACTAACCGCAAGTTAGCGTAAATTTAAAACGTATAATGACGTTAAGTTAACTCGGAAAGTTGCCTGAAAGTTATAGAAAATACTTGAAATGCAAAATTTCCGTTCAGATTTGAGATTTGACCAATACGGACTATATATAGATATTTGAGATATAACCAATATAGACCATATATAGACATTTCAAATGCTGACATCTATAATAGCTTTAAGTTGCAAGCCTGATCATATCTATGGGGAAAATTGGTGAATGTATCATCAGTTATAATTGTCAGTTTTGAGTTCTATTTACTTATAAATAATCCATATAATGGTTGATAATAGTGAAATTTAAAAGAATTTTATGAAATAAAAATCCTGAGATTGTGAAAAGAAAACAATTCATTGATTTCTTCGAAAAATATCATATACTCATTGGTACAGATCAACTGATATACAAAAACTAATTTATTCAGTTAACTGTTATTTAATCTGTCAGTACTCTCGTTACGAACATTATTAAATACTGCACTCATTTTCGATTATCTATAAGTTTTTTTTTGATCCATCTATTTTCAGACTATTTCACATTTAAAAAAATCTTTTCATTACAGAAATAATGGAAATTTTTTTCCATGCTTCTTAAAAAATATTTCATCGATCAATTCCAAATTTTAATCAACTCTAAGATCGACAATAATATAAACTGTCAATTCAAACATCATAATCGGTTGATTGAATCAAGAAACATCGTGGGAAAAATTAAAAAAAAAAAAATTTTTGTTCCGAATATTTTCGAAGCGGCTAAACCGACTAATTAAAAATTTTAATCAGCTTTAGAACTCAATAAACACGTCAATTGCCACATAAAAGATCAGAATTAGTTCATTAGCTTAATATATATCAGCGTCGTAGGTTAAAAAACAACATTTTATGTGATTTTTCCCAAGTAAGTTATAATATAATGTGCTAAAATGTATTTAATAGTATATTATATACCTGCCCAGTAAAGTAAAAAAAGTCACAGATGACATGTAATTGTTGGCCGAGGTTGATAAATATGAAGTCTAAAACTTTCTTTTTTACTGGCCAAGGTGCGTAGACTATTTTTCTGCTCGGCGGAGCCAGAAAGTTGCAACTTCGTTCGGGCAGCGGCCCGAAAGTTGCCACATTCCGATCGGAGGGCATAAAAATCATACCAGCTCTTCTTCTTTTTAGTCTCTTTCGACCACCATGTAATGGAATGGAACTCATTCTTAAGTTTAAATAATATTATCGACAAAAAAATACACCAAATACTGTTTTTAGGATTGTTCTTGGATATTTCATGTATTAACGCTCTGACGTAAATCAGAACCCATTTAAATCCTTAATTCGATCACTTTCATTGATTTTTGCTTAAATAGGTTTTTTTTTCTTTTATTGTACATAATCGTGAATAAATATTTAAAAAACGCTCATTCCTTAATTATACTTGGTTCTAAAATTTCAAACTTTGACATAAAAAGTACCTCTTTTGAGCTTGAAATGCTCATAACAAAGAGGGAAGTAAAGATATTTTCGAGCTCGAAAACATATCTATGCTGATGTTTGAGCTCGAAAACAGAGGGAAGTTTTGGGGCTGGCCCGCAGGGTCAACCGACAGTCCGATTTTTTTGTATTATTGCTAATTGGTAAACCTGAATTTTTTAAATTCAATTTTTGTTTGTTTTTTTTTTCATATATTTTTTTTGTTATTAGATTAGTAAGTTCTTTTATAATTATAAAAAAAAAATTTAATGAAAGAAAATTTTGTATATTTTAAATTTATTTGTGCTTTCCGCCATTTTTATATTATTATTGTATTATTTCATAATAAATGAGCATTATAAGTCGTGCACTTTCGGATTTTCCAAATTTTTTTATTCTAGCTATATTAGGCGGTAAAATAATTATTTAAATTCCTTTCCGTGCCAACCGTGAGATATTTTTCCTTGTTAGTTGCAATCGATTTAATAGTTTTAATTAATGTTATTATTTTGTTGTTTATTTCATAGAATCATTAACTATCATTTCCAATAAAACTAGCAATTATTCATTTCAACTATAAAATAATTATTTAAATTTCTTACCGTGCCAACCTTGTGAGATTTTCTATGGTTTCTTACAGCTGGTTGAATTGTGATTCACATAGCTTTTTTTTATTTGTGTGAATTTGAGAATTACTTGCATTTACGTTTTTTAGTACTAGAATGTCTTTAGCTAATTAAATATTTATGAACTAATTGTTTAAATTGGTTACCGTTTTACCTGTGTGAGATTGAACGCTACTTTTTAAATTGTTCGGATTGTTTATTATTTATGTGATTTTTATTGATTAAAAAATAAAAAACTCTCAGTGAGAAGGTCATATAGGACTACCGATTATTAATTAAAATCAATATCTACAACAAAGTAAAGTGTTCAGCTGATTATCATACCGTCGACGTAAAATTTTCCCTGGCCTGTTGATTCAGGTGGGAGAATTTTTCTCCAATCTTTTTTTTCTAAAATACCGAAAAATTTATTGTCAGAAACGAGAATGTTATTATTAAAAACTATTTACTGTTGTAACAAACCGATTATCAAGATCTTCATCAGTGTCATTGCCTTTTTATTTTCGAGACGATAATAAACTTTCCAGTATTTTAATATGTCTCCTTCAGATACTGGAATTTAGTTATTTATTTATTATTAAAAACTCTTTCTAAGTTTCAAAAATACCGCTTGTGGAGGAATACGAGCTTGTTTGACGGTTGTGCTGTGGAATCAAACTTTTCGGTCGGAGTAGTTTAAGTAGTGGGGAGCTCGTCGGGTGCTAAAATCGAAAAGGGAAAGCTTTCAGTCGTCCGACTAAAGTATAGAACCGGATAGTTCAAGTGGTAGAGCACTTGGCGCGATACCGACATGGTCTGGGTTAGATTCCTAGTATGGGCTATAGATAGCCCAGTAGTATTCAGAGCCCCTCAAGGGGTATATCCCAGATGTTTTAAATGCTAAGTACTTCAAAAATCTACGCTAAATTCTTTCAATAATCGATACGTCTTTCTTATAGATCGGAGACCAGACAACATCAGCATATTCAAGTTTGGGGCAGACAAGGGCAATGTATAGTGCTTTAATGGCATTGGGATTCTTGAAGTTCTTCGTTGCTCTTATGACAAAGCCCAATGTTCTAAGAGCAGATTTGGTAATGAACGCAATATGATCAGTAAAAGTCAGGATACAATCAAAAGTAATGCCTAGGTCTCTACATGAGTTAGTAACTTTTAGCTGAACGTTATTGATCATGTAGGGGTAGGATATTTTGGATTGCGAACGGGAGAACGTCATAACTTTACACTTATATTCGTTTATTGGTAGCTTGTTAATTTTACACCATGACGACAATGCCGTCAGGTTAGCTTGCAAGTGCTGACAGTCCAATAATGATCTAATACGTAGATAAAATTTACCGTCATCAGCGAATAATTCGAAAAAGCATGAGATGATGCTAATGATAGGATTAATAAAGATCAGGAATAGCAGAGGACCAAGACTAGACCTTTGTGGTACTCCAGATGTTGATAAATATGGTGCAGAGCGATGACCATTAAAAATAACCGCGTTGGGTCTGTTAGTCAGATAGGAAACAAATAAGATAGTAAACATAGACGGTAACCCTAATTGACTCAGCCTACCAATCAATAAAAACAAATCAACCCTATCAAACGCTTTGGCAAAGTCCGTGTGAATTACATCTACCTGGCTACCATCAGAAACACATTCGTAAAGATTTCGTGTGTACGTTATGAGATTGGTAACTGTTAATCATCGCCTGATGAAGCCATGCTGGTACTTACTAATATTAGGTTGGAAGTAGAGCAAGAGCTGGTCCCCCAGATACATTTCAAATACTTTAGCAAAAGCAGAGATAATCGAGATTGGACGGAAGTTGGAGACTACCGCTGGATCCCCAGATTTTAGTATAGGGCGAACCTTTGCTTTTTTTCCATTCCGAAGGAAATACACCTGATCGCAGGCTACAATTGAAAATTAGACTTAATGGCTTACTAAAGTACTGATAGCAGTCCCTGACAATCACATAAGGGATACCGTTAAGACCCACTGACATATTTTTTCGAAGTTTGGTAATGTATTTGTGCACTGTATTCTCGTCCAAAGGGGTCATATCACCAAGATGCATTAATTATCACCAGAGCAATTTACATCAATTAACGGGTTAGTTGGTGAAAATACACTACTGAAATAAGATGCAAAAGCTTCAGCAATAATTTGCGAATCAGAGCAGTCACGGTTATTCACAGTAAAGTTTATTGGGAACTGATTTTGTTTTCTACTTGACTTGATAAAATTCCAAAAACTCTTGAGGTTAGCTGTGAGATTATTTTCCGCATCGGACTGATATTTATTAAATGCTGCTTTGATTTTCGATTTCAGTGATTTTCTAAGACCTCTATATTGGGACAATAGATACGCAGATGGATTCTTCTGCAGTTTCAAACTCAATTTTTCATTAAGTCTACAGTCATTGACGATATCCCACGTAAACCAAGAGGGGTATGACGCCTTGCATTTATCAGGTACATTATTCGTCCTAGGAACGGCTTCATCAAACGCTTCAAAGATAATGCTATAAAAACCTGTGTATGTCTCATCCGGAGAAGTTTCCTGAAACAGACTGTAATCCAATTGTTGTAATACAAGTAAAAGTTTGTTTTTGTCATAACGATGGTAGTTATAGCTGATAACCAGCAGTTTGCGAATTTGCTTGTTTCTATAGAGCTCAACATGCGTCGAGATAGAAAGAGCTGGATGGTAATTGTCCAACTTAAGAAAAGAAGAATTTATACGCTCAACATAACAATTAATTGATGCGAATACTAGATCTAGCGTCCGATTCAGACAGTTAAGTACATCATTGCACTGAGTGATATTCAAAAGTGATGCGAAGGCACAGACTAGTTCAGCCTTAGCACAGAACTTCCCACTATTGAATTGAGGTGAGTTGAAGTCTCCCTTTATAACCAGCCTCACGTCCTCCAGCGCAGGGTCAGACGAGGAGGCATCCTGGAAGTCAGAGTACAGTGAAAACTCCAGATCAGGTGGAATATAAACCGCTATTAAATTAAACTTGTAGCTGTCACGATCGGAGAGAGTGAACGCGACGGGCGAAGGGTTATTATTAATTTATTATTTAGTAAAATTACCCACAATATTTATTCTATTACTCAACCAAGGAGCCCAATAGGACCTTCACGTGGCTAGTGTGAGAATGTTTAATATTTGGCAAGTTTTGATTACTAAATAAGTCTATTTCGTACCGAGCGGAAGTACGATAGACAATCCCGATCGTTGACCTGCGTGGCTTTAGGGTAGGTCAGGGATTTTAAAGCGAGAGAGAAGCAGGTAGGTGAATATGGGCCCTCGAGAAGTCCCTGTTCTTTTACGTCTGTCTCTTTCTGTACCCGTTAACTTAGGAATGTTAGAGTAAGAGGTATAAATAAGAGAAAGATGATTTTAAAAAAAGAAAAAGAATCGGTATATTCTTGTCACGATCGGAGAGAGTGAAGGCGACGGGCGAAGGGTTATTATTAATTAATTATTTAGTAAAATTACCCACAATATTTATTCTATTACTCAACCAAGGAGCCTAATAGGACCGTCACGTGGCTAGTGTGAGAATGTTTAATATTTGGCAAGTTTTGACTACTAAATAAGCCCGTGGCTTAGGGATTTTACTCAGCGGAATTTGATGCACTTTTCGGACTCGGAGCTACTGGGGTGCCAAGCGGATACACTCCCCTCTCTGTCGAGTACGAGTATGAGTATTTAATTTTTATTTAGGATTTCGATCTAGGAGTCTGGTTTCCTAGGCTATAGACCGTCACGAGACCGATGATCCTGATGAGTCGAATCGACCGCGATTTTAGCAAGATTAAAATCTAGGTATTTGGCCAAGGAGCCCGATTGCCTAGGCGGTGGACCGTCACGTGGACAACGATTAAGATTTCATCTCTGATTCGCGGTACTAATCGGACTTGGGCCGATAGAACTAATCGGAGATTTTAACTTATAGAACTTCGGAGCGAGTGACTCGAGATCCGACAGAGGTTCGTTCAGATTAGCGATTGACTGCCTTCGTTAGATTTTCGGCAGTTTATATACTCTAATTTTGATGGGAAAGTCATAGGGTTTCTTATGCAACCAACCGGTCCATCTCATCATTTCGGACAACAACATGATGAATAAGTACATGGATCCGGTTTAGGTACCTTTCTAAAAATTAGAAAAGTCCATATATGGAAATTGAATCATATTATTTTTGTGTAAACAACAGCGGATGAGTAAATGCTCTATTGGAAGTACATAGATCCGGGTGACTTTCGAAATGTCATAGGTGACTCGGAATATGGAAATGAGATGGTCATAGAATCTTTGTATATATTGGAATTTTAATTAAAAGTCCGGTGCACACGTGCAGGTGTCCCGCTGAGTCACAGCGAAACTTGTTTTTGGGTACTACGCCCGTACACACACACACATACACATTCTCTTATAACTGTATTGTAAATAGATGTACGCAGGTAAGCGCGGATGCAAGATGAGTATACAGCTAAAATATGTAGTTGGGTTTGAGCATAGACTCTGTCCCTTTTGATGAAGAAAGAGAAAGGGAGACAGGTATATTATAATATCTGTCGATCTTCGTCTATCCTTACTCATCGTGCACGCACTTACATAGGTTCCTGCGAAAAGTGAAAGGATCTCGATGAGAAGAGCTGGGGTGCAGTTTGGTAAACCCTTCTTGAAAGAAAATGAAAAATTTAAATATATATATGTATGGTTAAATCGCGATACGTATATATCGATTGTTACACCTCTACCCTTAGATTCGTCGTCGTCCTCGATGACTTCAATTTATGCAATTGGCGTAAATAAAAATGCAGAGAGCTGATTAATACGGATTGCGCTTTAACCTTACATTTGTACATTATATTGAATAAAAATTTAAAAATTATATACTGGTGGTCCTCGTTGATTGCTTAGATTACGGGTCCCGTTTCTTCCGCTATGGCCCGTCGTTGTCTTTTGGTTGTACTTAAAATTTTATGACTTTTCTCAGTATTCGGATGCGTTTTCTCTTGAGGGGACGCTATGGTTGTTTTTTTTTTTATATTTATGGTTAATATTCCCGTTTTATTTTAAATTAGAAAAATTTCTCTTCTAGTTTTATTAAAATTTTATAGCTTTTGGTATCGGATTGCTCTTTGTGGATGGTGTTCCGTCAATCCTTATCGTTATGAGATCGATCGGTTATGATTTCTCTTCTTTCTTGTTTTTTTTTTTTTTTTTTTTATAGCTTTTCGGAGAAATCGCGGCGCGGTGTCGTTGCATTAGATCGAGATGCACCCCTTCCGAAATTTAGATTTTAGTCGACGTCTTCGTTGTTGATTGGTCCTTGATCCCACTTTTCTCAAATATTTTGGTCTTTGGTAGTTTTCTTCGGTGGCTAAAAATCTCTAGTTGTCACTCAAAATTTTCTTTACACCGGGTGTTGAAGCAAAGTTTATTTTTCTACAATGTACCAACTCAAGATTGAGGAGATAGTGTCTGGTGACGACATTGTCGTTACTGAGGATGTGGTTACCTTCCGTGTAAGTGAAGAAAATGGTGCTCCGGGAAGTCATTTGGTGGGTGGCTTCCTTGGCGAAGATCCACGAGTGCAGGTGGTAATACACGAGAGGGTTGAATCGGCCTTTGATGAGGGGATTGAAGCTCAGGCGGAGCCTTTGGACTTGTCCATGGGGACAAGTTCGGTGATAAAAGGTTTTGTTGGTTCGTATCCGTCAACTTCCAGTGGATCCCAGGAGATTGTGGTAAGTTTCACTAAAGATTAAGAAGAATCAATAATTTTATTTATTTTTCTTAATATAAAAATTATTTTTTTTTTCTCTCTCTCTTTTTTTTTTTTTTTTTGTTTTAAAATGTTTCTCTGCTCCTTTTTCTTTAGTTGTCCCAAATTGAAGGGGGTTATGGATCCGGGGAGGCGAGACTTCGGCACCCTGGAGTGCCAACGACTCCGGAGCTATTGAAGTGGGCGAATAGTGCCCCTCCAATGGAATCCCATTGGATGGATACTATGGAGTACATTGTAAGTATTCGTTTTTTTTTTTTTTCTTTTCTTTGTTTTTCGTATAAATTTTATTTTATTATATACCCCTTTTTTTATAGCGACACCGTCCAACGTCGGCAGTGACTGTGCTTAATTCACCCAGGCAAAGTCCAGCACTGGTGAGTGACCAGGCCGAGGGGTCTGATATGGTGAGCCCTGGTGGTCCTGAGCTCCAGGTGCTCGGGTCAACTGTTGGTGGTTCCAACGAGGTTCGGGAGGATCCGATCGAGCAGGGAGAACCATCTGCAGCTCCTCCTCGGAAGCGGAGGGCACCTCGCTCGGACAAAGGTCAGCCGAGGAGGAAAAAGGCTGCCATTCTTGCGGTGAGTCCCAATCCCTTGTTGAAGGGGTCGCTGGCTCAACCGCCAGTGGGTCCTGTGCTGTTGCCATTGTCGGGGGCACATGTTTTTTTGGGAAGCCGGCCGGTGTTCCGCATCCCATTCAGGGTCACGTTTCAGGAGGGTCACGGGTATGTTATCCCGTACTCGGATCCTCTAGTGGCGGCTCTCTCCCCCATGACGACCCAGGATGCCCAGTGGTTGACTGAGTGCACCTCATGGCACGTCATGGAGTATTTGGTACATGATTCTATGTTGTCGGCAAGTACTCTATTTGAATTATTATATATACATACATACATATATATATATATATATATATATATATATATATATATACATACATATACACACATATATACAGATATATATATATATATAATTTAAAAATTTAAATGATATTTTATTGTTTTCTTCAGGTAATGGTCAGCTTGTGTCTCGTGCACTTTCATGGTGGAAACGTGGGTGCTCCTCCCAGGATAATTGCCATCCTGGAGGAATTGCGAAGAGTAGGTCACGTGCCGGGGGCACTTTGCATCTATTGTGCCCAGGGTGTTCGCTCGGCGTAGTAGAGCAAGTCCATATAATTTGTCCCTTTTATTATTAAGCTGCATATAAGTTTTGTATTCCTTTTGTAAGTTTATTAAATAAAAAAAAAAAATGAATTTAATTTTATTTACTTGTTTTTGCATTTAACCTTTTATCCATTCCTTCCATTTAAATTAAGAAAGTCTTGGTGTGTTGTTTCCTTTTTTAGTGTTGCAATTCATTATCAATTTTGCTGGCGGAGGAGTTGATCGTTTCCATCTCGCATCATGTTGGGATTTTGTTCATTTGACGTCATTATTGAATTAATTCAATTTAGATCTTTGAAAATATTTTCCCTTTTTTTTTTGTTTGGTTTCCGAAAGACGTTGTCATGAGGACATTTAAGTCCGACTTTTAGTTTCGTTGCTGGTACCGAATGTTCTGTTTGTCTTCGAGTGGGAACTTTCCCTTTTTAGGAAGAGGAGGGACGTTAGAGTAAGCACGCTTACTCTAAGTGGCCCCTCTGATTGTCTCTTCGTTGGTTGTTGGGCCTTGTTGTTATGGCTGCTTGTGACGTCATGCGCAGCATAGGTGCCGTATCATATACAGAGCCTGTGGACGCACGAGTTCATCGTATCAGGTGTCTGTTTTTCCGTAGATCTCTCGCCTCTAGGGGGTTTCCGAAGGTGGTGGAGGGTGAAGGGAAACGTGCCCTAGGTCGTGAGTATTCTTGAATTCATAATGGATGCCGATGGTTGTCTGCGCTTGCGTAGTCCTATCTTATAACTAATTGTATTTATCATTTCTTATTTGTGAATTGCATTAAATAAAATGATTCGAGGAAAAATTAAAAATAACTAAAATTTAGTAATACTTATAATGTAACGATGCCGTATATTTTGATTTGATAGATTATGTATATAAAAAAAAAGTTACTTAATAAACATTTATAAAAGTATATTTTTATATTTTTTTGTGTTTTATCATGTTTTATATATTTTTTTTGTGTTTTTTTATTTTTTTATTTTTATTTATTTATTTATATATTTTTTTTTTTTTTGTTATGCCGGTTTTCACGTTTGTACACATATATCTAGCCTTATAATTAACAATTGAAATCTAAATTTTGAATATTCCTATGGCCAAATAACTAACATAATTAGCTTATTCAGATTAATGCAATTATCTAGTAACTTAAGAATTACGCGCTCTATTAGACTAAAAGTAAGTAGCTAACTTACGATACCTAGTCACTGTCTTACTTAACATTATTACATCGTATATCAAGTTTTAATTATATTTCTTATTATTGCTTATTCTTAAATATAGTGCCTTAGTACCTTGCATTATTCATTTATTATTAAATTCATAAGCTATAGATATTTTAAACAATTTTCTTATATGTCTACCCATTACCCTTATTGTATACGTGTATGTATTTCCTCCCCCTTTTTTTTTTTGATTTTGTGAAATATAATTTCTTTTGA
Organism: Microplitis demolitor; assembly: GCF_026212275.2. Taxonomy (NCBI): domain Eukaryota; kingdom Metazoa; phylum Arthropoda; class Insecta; order Hymenoptera; family Braconidae; genus Microplitis; species Microplitis demolitor. The sequence goes on from NC_068553.1 coordinate 9,676,664, forward strand.
AATTTTTTTTTTTTATATATATATTTTGTGGGTTTTTTTTTTTTTTTTTTTTTTTTTTGTCTTTCTGTCTACATATGAATTTATTAACTTTACCCTGCACCTTGTATATCAACATATTTATCTACATGGTAGGATGTATTTTGATCGATGATTAACGGGCCAAATTCATCGATCTCTAATTCGAGGCATATTACGTAACTGTTTGCAGTATATGCATAGATATATTTATGAGTAATTACACACACCTATGACTTCGGCGTTCTTGGAATGATTAAGATCGGCGAAGATCGGGTATTCATAAGTATGAGCATTTACTCACGTGAGCATGAATAAATTTGTTAGAAGCGGTTAGTTATTATTTATATATTAAAAAATTGCATAGTTGCATTAGAATATATATATATATATATATACTTTTTTTTTATTCTTATTTTTCCCTTTTTTTTTGTATTTTCCTTTTTGAAATATGGTTAGTTATTTACATTATTAGTTCGTTACCATCGGTTAGTATTTATAAGGTGAATATGTATATTACCTGCCTTACTTCTGCATGCGGAGAAGTCGGCAATTTGTTAGTGTTTGCTTATTACCCTTATCCCTTAGTTAGAGGTTAGTTTTGTTTTTAACTTCTTCCGTGAGTTCTTCTTCCTTCGGATCTTCCTTTTACAACCTCGTATCCTGGTTGTTTTGCGTCGACGAGCTTGTTTCTTGCGGTTATTCTCGATATAAGCAACTCTATCTCTTATGGAAACCATGTCATCCATATACGTAGATGAACCTCGGCTTATTATGCTGGAAGTAGCGTATGGGTGATATAAACTCACACTGGGTTGGTAATTGCATGGGTACAGGCCGGATGGTAAGTCTGGTTCCTCATAGAATCTTGATATATCGTCCATGAGGTCGAGGTAGCAGTAGGTTGAAGGTCGTTGATGAAAGTGTCTGACTGTAATCAGGTTGGATAACCGGATTATAGTTTCTTCGAGGTAAAGACTGGTGCGAACGTCCGCCCATGGTATCTCTCCAAATAGACGAAGCAAGTCTACTTTGTAGATTATTTCTGGAAAGTATTCATGTTGGGCTTTACGTATTTTGCATTGTTCTCTGAGGTGGCTCTTGCTTTTCCAGTAATTCCTCATGACTTGTATCCTTAGGTGTTTGTCTTGGGCAATAATCCAAGCGGCGTGTATTTCTAAGGGGCTCGTTTTGATGTCTTCATTGATTCTCACAGGTTTGGGTAATACTCGTAGATCTTTTTCTAGGCCCAGTGGGTCGGAGTGTTGTTGATATATACTACTGCGGCGAAGTCGTCGCAGCGCTCTTATGTGTTTTCGTCTGTACCAGTGGTCTTGGAGGATTATGGACGAGACGATGTAAGCAAATTGCATGTCTAGACCAACTGAGAGATTCCGGGGGAAATGTTTGGTTACTTTATGCGACATTGTAGTTTTTATGAAGGAAATGTTTTCAATTGTTGATCACGTAGCCACTGCCTCAGGCAGATTGCGTTGGTTAAAGCGCAGTAATGGTTCTTTTTGAGTCCGTGGTTGGTACACGTGGTTGATGATTTCCGAATGACGTCGAACTTAGGACAATTGTATTTTCTGTTTTCTAAGTTTACTATGTCACGTTTTAATACTTGTTGTAAATAGGTAGCTTTAATTTCTCCTCTGGTGTAAACTGCGCGTGCGTTCCTAGCGTATCTCTTTAGGATTTTTATACTTGATGGAGTTGCGTGTCACCTTCTGACCAGTGAATACCGTGATGCTTTGAAGTGATCCAGTCGTTTCTTTCGCGTGCCTTAGGTGATAATTTGTGGTATGGGAATGGTTGTTCGACTATCCAGTGGCCCAAGATGTCTTCGGTGGTCACAACTAATGCAATTTTTTTTGGAATGAATTCTTCTTTATTGTCCCAAAATCCTTGGATGTCAATCACTATGTCCATAATACCCTGAAAGGTATTGTTCACAAGTGGAAAAAGAAGGTGTTTTTTAAGTTTTCGAACCGATTGCTTAGCGAACTGATTCTATAACTGTGTCGAATGCAACGATGTAGTGAATTCTCTATCCAATATTCTCGTAAAAAGATTTTCCGGAAGTGTTCGCGGTGACTGGCTTGGATAGCTCGGTCCAGGTCAGTTATATCCAATGATGATGGTAGAAATAACTGAAATGTTCCCAGAGCCTTTTGGTAAGCTCGGTGTTCCTTGATGGGGTCTATGTTGTATGCCTCCTCGTTAAAGGAGTCGTCGCAAAGGAGATTATTTCGTATTCTTAATCTTGTCCGTAATTTTCTTGTAGCTTGTGCTGTCTTCCAGTGGTTTCGATGGATTAGGAATGACGTGAGTTCACAAAAATCCTCGAAACTTTGGCTCAAGTTTTTATGTTGTTGGATCGTCATTATACTAGCGTCTCTTTCTTCGTCAGTGGTAAGTCTATTGTTGGGGAGACCTTTGCACATAACTTTCTTTCGTCAGAGTCTGAAAATTCCAGATCTTCGTGGATGTTGGTGCACTGCTGATAAGTTATTCCGGTCTCTAAGGTTGGCAATTTATTCCTAGTATAACAAAAAATTAATTTTCTAAATAAGAGTGTTAAGCATCCCGCTAAAATTAGTGAAATAAGTACTATTCCATGCAAGAAATAAGGGGGTAAACAGGTTTGATTTTTGGGCTAATTAGTTGTTTGTAGTTCTCTTTTTACTTGGTCCAAAGTAAAATCGTAGGATAAAAATCCGTATGAGTCGATGAGAGGTAGATTTGTAGAGTTGTTGTTCGTATAGTTGGTGAAGCTGAGAGGTTCGTAATTGTCTATTTCTGGGAATAGTTGTGTTACGTTTAGTCCAATGGTAGGTTGTGATTGAAGCGGAATCTCGAGGTTTAAATCTGCAGATCCGAATAAATTTACATAGCCAATCCGTATGGAAGCCTCAGGGCTTAGGCTTAAGGTTCCGGTGCCGAATATCTTTACATATTCTAGAGGTTTTCCTGGATTTTGGACCTGAAGTAAGCTCAGATGTGGTATAGAGTAGATCCAGCCCTTAATTTCTTCTAAGGATTTCCAGTAAAAATAATGGGTCTTGCTGAGTCTTATGTCACATCTCTGGAATGATTCGAAATCTGAGTTGGTGAGTAGGTCAGCTTCACATGCAGGATGAACGGCAGTTTCATATATTACAAAATTTGGTTTGCAAATATGTGATCCTTCCGATTTTATACATTGTTTGAGTTCATTCTCTTGAATCAGCGAGTAGCTCGCGTGGTTTGCAGACATCATCAAGTAATCAGATCGAGGTTGGATATAAGCTGAACCCTTGGTGTTATTCTCAAAGATTTGTTGGACGGGATAAGCGTGAAATCTGTACAAGTTGTATTTTGATGGCTGTATTAGTGGTATTTGAAGTGTCAAAATTAATTTATCATTGAGTGATTCATATTTAAGTTTCATTATCTGAGAAGCTTTTTCATTGTAGAGGTCCTTGACAGTTATTGGAAATTGATGTTGTGGATTATTTTTAATGAATTTTTTTATGGCTTCTGAAATCCTTTTTGGACTGAGAATTCTCGGAGAGATCTTTCCGGCTAGAACAAAATTAACTGCTTCCAAAACGTCTTCCATATGATTGTGGTAGTCTTCGAAACAATTTCGAGCCTGGGCACTCCAAGAACTCAGTCGCATAACGTAGTGCGAGTAAGTTACATTATTTATGATGATTAAACCACTTGTTTCTTTTAAAGGAGTTGTGTATCTATAGTAGTTACCGCGGCGTAGTATTAATTGATTTAAGTCATCGTGTAGGTCTGAATGAATTATTTGTCTATTCTTCTCGAGTAGTACTGAATCTTCAGGAGAGGAAGCAAAAACAATCTTGTTGAACTTGTCGAGATAATGTTGAAGAATGTCTAATTTGTTCTGTTCAACCAAAGATGATCGATTATTTACTTGTCCAGAACCGACCAGTTGTCTTATTGACTTCATTCGCTCAGTTGATTCTCGAAGAATGCGCTTGTAGTCGTCAAGTTGTACGTAGTGCCTGCAGTTGTCTTCTTCAATTGTCGATCGGCAGTTTTGGTCCAGGAGATTTATTTCCAAATCTGCTATGTTAGGGAGTTGTTGCTCTAGAAAACCTAGATCTATCATAGTGGTTAGTTTCCAGTCGTCTGGAGTAAGGTGGATATCGGCGAGGTGTTCATAGTAGAGCCCCGAACTGGGTTCCAGTGGTTTTAGATGGACAGCAGTTCCTTTCGTGGTGCTTATGACGGCGATGAAAATTATGATTATCTTGTTTAGAGTTGCCATGTCGATGATGGTTGCACTAAAATTATTCATTTTAATTTTGCTGAGTACTTGAGATTTGGTAAACTTAATTTAATCTTAAAGTTAGGTTGTAAGGACGTAAGGAGCATGCATGGGGTTAGTTTGGCGGCTGTTGTGTATTTTCGGGTTTAGTCCTAGGTTCGCGAGGATCCAGGTCTTGAGGAAAGTTATACTGAGTACCAACTGTTCTAGGAGCGGCATAAATTACTTCTCTAGTGTGATTGGGTGGTGCGTACGGCAAGTACGGGTAAATGTTTTGAGTAGTAATAACTTTAGATTTTTCTTTCTCACTTAGCTCCACGTCATCTGTCGTAATATCTTTGTCGATCTTGGGTAGATGTAGTAGAAGATTTGTGACGGAGTCCCAAAATGCTCCTATTAACCATACACTCCATCCATATATAGTATGTAGCGCATAGCCGTGGATTAAGGTGTCTATTGCGAATTTAATTGCCTTGAACGTGAGATATACTCCAAAAAGTGTTGCACTAAAGGTACCCACGGTATTAAAGAAGTTATATACCTTTCCCCGAGCTTTGGCTAGAGATAGCCTTATAGCCTCTTCATCAATAAAATTGTTGATCTTGATTGTATTATCAGCTACAGGTTGTCCTGTTGCTCCTCTGGCAATAGTGTTTAATACAGCAGTTCTTTCCAAAGGAAACATCATATAGTCTTTTAATTTTACGATGTCGTTGTCAGAGTAGATTCCTCCTGTCGCTAGTCCTTGAGCTGGTACATACTTCCAAGAATGGTTTGTTGAAGCTGTAAGTTGTTCTGGATTTGGTACAGAGGAAAGTTTAGGATTTAATTCGTACCATGAATCTTCTAGTCGATACATCGGTGCTAGTAAAGGGTTGCAATCTATCTGTGTTCCAGTTTTAATTAATATGTGAGTTCGTGGCAACATGTAATATGTGTCGTTACCTCTTAGTACAGGTAACTCTTGGTAACATTCTTTTGTATCTCGCCTTTTTACATCTACTGCTATACACTTGGCAAATCTTATTACTTTACATGAAACATGGGCAATATATCCTGGTTTCTTCATGAATTGAAAAGCAAATTCATCGGGTGCTAGCGTGGCTATGATAAGTGCATTTTGTAGAACCTTTTTTTCTAGCTCACATTCTTGTCTGATCATATCGTTGTATAGCATCGTGATCTGGTTGTGAAGGTGGCGTTCTAGATATACAAATTTAGTGTTTACGTATGTGAAAAGGTCCATGGATTGAGTATCTATTCTATTGGCGTCATGGAAAAATTCACTATTCTCGGAGTCAAGTATGAAGAGTCTAGGATGTTCAGTCTTAATTAGTTTGGTGGCGCAGTTTGCGATATGACCCTTAGTTGTTAGTGCGAACGTTACGCCTCCAGTAGTCACTGAATATACTTATTCTCCGAATTTCCTATTGACATGATCTTGTATCTTGCTAGCTGTTCCTTCATAAAGTATGGAGAACTTGCGAGAATTGCACTGATCCAGTGGTAATAAATCCCAGAAGGTGTTTCCTCCTTCGATGTCCATACACTTCCCTTGCTGGTATTTGCATCGGACCCCGGATCGTAATATTATTTCGTTTTGATCCAGATTAATAGGAGTGTAATAGTCTTGTAGGGTGAAGGTGACATGCCCGGTTACAGTGACTGCATCGCATTTACCGTAAGGATCGGAGTATGATGCCCTTTTGCAACCACCACCGGAGGTGAATGAACCTGCCAGGGTGATTGGGAATCTAGTCGTAGAGTTTTTCTGAACACCTGCAAGTGTGGTGTCCCGATACATAAAGAGTCCGCTATCGTGGACGGATTTGCAAGCTTCATGACTTAACTCTTGCATAAACTCCATATTATTACTCGTTTCTCCGAATAGGTGGTCAAGTATGCCACAATGGAAAATCGTACGTTGGATGGAGAGTTTGCACTGAATAATCTTTATAAGTGAGAAATTACTGGATTGTAATAGTTGGACCTTGGTGTTTTTAATTACTGGTTTTGCGGTAGGCATGTTGCAGTCTTTAATGTCTAGTAAGGATAATGAAGTAACGTTTATTGATGGGGTTCCACAGTCATATGCCACGAATCCATACGTCAATTGGACGGCTGACATCATCCAGAGGATAAATTTTATCCACCCCATGGTGTTTGGACTTTTACTTGTTTCACCTGGAGTAATTTTATATAACTAGAACATAACGATTAGCGGGACATACGGGAAATAGTAATATGTTAGTCGGATTGAGTGTCAGTGTTAGAATTAGTAGAATCTCGTGTGTTACAGATTTTTAACTTATCTATGTGCTTAAGGGAACGTTTGCCCTTTTCATCCTCTATTATAGCCGTATTATTATCTAATAACTCGGCTATAACATATGGACCTTTATAATGCGAATCGAACTTACCCTTTCGTGGTTCTTTTATAGCATAAACCTGATCTCCAACATTCAAAGTACTGGGGTTCAGGCGAGCGTCATAGTAACGTTTAGAGCGGTGTTTAGATTTAATTAAATTAGATGCCGCGAAATGTCTCATGTCATCCATGCGGTTGACCAAGTCGTTTAGGTAGGTTCCGTAAGTTTCAGTTTTGTCTGGGGGTGGAAAAGAACTGGGTATGCGCGCTCTTTTACCGTATATAAGTTCGAAAGGAGTGAAATTAGTAGATTCATGTACAGCAATATTATATGAAAACATTGCAAAGGGAACAAGTTTATCCCAGTCTTCATATTTATTTACATAATGTTTGATAAATTCTGCCAATAATATGTGACTACGCTCTAGGGATCCATTGGTTTGTGGATGTTATCCTGAGGTAGTTACTTGTTTAATTTTGAAAATTTTTGCTAGGTGGTGAAATATTTTACCAACAAATGATCTGCCGTGATCACTTAATATTACGCGAGGTGACCCAAACTGAATAATAACGTGGCGAGCAAGTGCGTCTGCAATAGTCTCAGCCTTAATGTTTGGTATTGGTACTGCTACGCAATATTTCGTGAGATTGTCTTGCACAGTAAGGATATGCATATTGCCTGATGGTGTTTGAGGTAATGGGCCCACTGTGTCGATTGAGATTTTGTCAAAGGGTTCTGCAGGAGTATCCGTGATGATCATTGGTTCTTTAGTCTTGATCCGGACTAGTTTTTGTTCTTGACAACTTCTGCATGTACGAATAAATTCTGTGATGTCATCTCTCATATTTAGCCAGTAAAAACGTTCACGAATTCGTCGGTATGTTTTAGTTATACCTTTATGACCACCTGTTAGGCTTTCATGATACTCTGCGATGATATCCTTGCGGACATCCTCGTCTGGTATGGTTACACTTCCATGACAAATGGTGAGTGAACATTCGCAGTCATCTAAGCATTCCTTAAGAACGTCAGTGACAAGTGATTGGCTCAAACCTTCGAGCATATCTCCTGGTTTTGAGATTCGCAAAGTTTTTATGTTGTAGTGGTTTAGTACATTTTTGACGGTTTTTAGTACATCTTTTAATTCTTGTATGGAAAATGAGTCAAAGTGGTTTCTTTTTAGCACTGCACTGAGGATTTTATGTTTTCCGTGTGGTGTTATTAGTACTTGATTAATTTTTGGTTTCTTCAACCTCAGATCCTGTGGATCTATTTTGTCTGTTTCTATCAGTAGTCGTGATGTGATGGTTGTAAGTTCACAATCAGCAGAGATAAAGTGCAAATAATTATCTCTGAAATACGTCAAGTTTTCATTCGTCGTGTGTAAGGATATCTTACTTTCATGATTCTTTATACCAGGGTAAAATAATTCACAAGGAACAGTATCGGTTATGGATTGTCTTCTTATCTGTTGTGGTTGTTGGACTTCTTCGTCTTCATGAACTTCTTCATCCGTGTCTGTACTCGAATGGATTTCATCGATCGGTGGTAAATTAGCCCATCGTCTGCTTGCTGCTCCTCGTGGTATTGCTTCATCTACCTCTGATTCTGTGGTTGATCCTTCTGAAGCAACTGCAGGGGTTGATCGTCCTACAGGATGTCGAAATGTTACGCCAGATGGTCTGTGGGGTTGTGCTTCGGGTTTCCTAGTTGGAGGTTCTGTTCGTGGAGATTCGTAAGTTGGATCTTCAGCGCGTCGATCCCAGTAATAATTATCATTTCCTGACGATGGTCCAGGTGATACTTCGATAACATTTTTAGGCGGTGGTACTGGTATCGGTTCAGTTAGTGAAGGAGTTTCTTCGCCTGATTGATTATTTACGTATGTGAGTTGATAGTCAGTTGTTCGAGTTTTGGTAGATAACGGTCCTGGTTTTTCAGAAGCTTTAGAGAGTGGTACACGATTACTAGCGAGACTCGGAAAAGCACTGCTTCTTGCATGCGGTACTGGTGGTGTTGGATCACTTGGATGACCAGTATCTGGTTGTTTTGACGGAGTCGATCCATTTTAGTGGTTCGTGGTCATAGACGAGAGTGAATCTTCGACCATATAAGTACGGTCGAAAATGCAAAATACCGTAAATAACTGCTAAACATTCTTTTTCGGTTGTTGTGTAATTTCGCTCTGCATTTTTGAGAAGTCTTGATAAATAAGCAATTGGTCTGTCTTCACCAATTTTTCCTTGGCTTAATACCGCACCAATAGCGAGATCTGAAGCGTCAGTATTTAAGATAAATGGTTGAGAAAAGTCAGGATATTGCAAAACTGGAGATGTACATAGTGCCTTGCGTAAGTCGTCAAAACTTTCTTGTTGAGCTGAAGTCCAGTTGAATGGATTATCCTTTTTTAATAGTTCTGTTAATGGTTTCGCACGGCCTGAGAAGTTTTCAATGAAGCGACGATAATAGCCAGCTAGTCCAAGAAACTGTCTGATGTTCGTAACTGTCTTTGGTCTTGGAAATTTTTCGATAGCTTCAGTCTTCTTTGAGTCTGGACGTACACCGCCATTGCCAATAATATGACCAAGATATGCAACTTCTAGATTTAGAAATTCACATTTATCTGATTGTAAGACTAAATTGGCTTGTTCTAGTCGATTGAAGAGTCTTCGGACACGTATGCCGTGTTCTTCGAGTGATGATGCGAAAATAACGACGTCATCGAGATAGACAAATAGCTCAACGTCTTGTAGACCTAGAAGAACTCGGTCCATAAGTCGTTGAAAAGTTGCTGGAGCATTTTTCAGTCCAAATGGCATTCTGTTATACTCATAGTGACCATTTGGTGTACTGAATGCGGTTTTCTGTTGGTCCTTTGGATTCATTTTGATTTGATGAAATCCACTAGCCAAGTCGAAAACTGAAAAATACTTTGCTCCTCCTAGTCTATCGAGAATCTCAACTATATTCGGGAGAGGATAAGCATCGCCTATGGTTTTCTCGTTTAATTGTCTAAAGTCAATTACCATACGCCAGCGCTTATTACCTTTCGAATCTGGCTTCTTTGGGACTATCCAAAGGGGTGAATTATATGGAGATACAGATTCAGATGTTACACCATCATTCAGTAATTTATTTACTTGTCGAGCGATTTCTTTCTTATGTACAGGTGGAAAACGGTACTGACGGACTGATATAGGAATTTCATCGGTCGTTGGAATCGAGTGTGTCATCATTGTTGTAGCTGGAAGATCATCTCCAGGGAGATGAAAGAGCATCGGAAATTCTCTGATAAGCTCATGCACATGCTCTCTTTCCAAAACATTTAAATAATCAAGTCGGAGACTAGCACAAATGCGCTCGAATCTGTCCTGACCATTTTCCGGTATATCGATATCTTCAGAATCGTCAAAGAAATCCTCTGAACTCCCATCGCATTCGAAGGGAATAATTTCTTGTGGTGGAACGACTAATTCGATATAATCCTCGTATGCGTTTATCGCGTAGACGTAGCAAGTACTGTCATTGTTCGTGACCAAAGCATTACCAATGAAAATATTTTCGCGAGTTTCAATGCGAGGTAAAAACCCAGTTTTTTGATCTGTCTTACGAAGATTAATTGGTATTACTGTTCGAGTTCTGGCTTTTTAAAAGAATACTGAGGGTTCGTCTTCACTTCGAAACATAGTTACCAGGGGTGTATCAAATGGTTCACCTTTGGTGTTTTCGAGCGGGATTGGGTTCACGGGTTCGGAATCTGCGACTATGGTATTGTGATGAAAAGATATTTCAACCTTTTCTTTAGTTAGAAAGTCTATGCCGATAATTCCATCGGTTGGAATGGGCAATGGGTTCTCGAGAACGTGAAATTTCTCGGGATTTGAGAAGAATGTAATTTCTGTGGTTCCTAAAGTATCGAGTCGTTCAGTAGTGATGCCTTTTATGGATACTGAATCCCAGGTATCAATTACTGTACGAGGGGCCAGTGCGTCTTTTCTGATAACATTTATGTCAGCTCCTGTGTCGACTAGAAAATGAGCTCTGCCGTTTCGCAACTCAGGGGCTGTTAGAGTAACGACTGGTCCTCTACCCTGGACTTCAGACCACATTACAAATTTTCGACGGTCAGGAATCTGATTGATGATGGACGCGTTTCCGTGGGGTTCGCGCTGTTCGACGTCGCGTCGTTCCGTCGAACCGCGTTGGAGTTTAGAGGTTCCTTAGGTGGTGCAGGAGAGGTTGGTCTTGAATTATTTTGTTGGTTTTGTGGGTTACTATTACTACTGTAATTTCCATAATTATTTCTATTATAGCTATTATAACCATTGTTACCGTATCTTTGATTGTTATTGTCATAATTGTTACGATTATTGTAATTATTGGAATTATTGTTGCTATAATTCTTATTAGGGCTATGCTGATTGTTATCTTGAGGAGGATAACTTTGATAATATGGCGGATTATATGGTGCTGGAGGTGGATATGCTCCAGGAGGTGGGTATTGATATGGCATAGGAGGTATATATGGAATTGGAGGGAAATAACCCGGTGGAGGATAACATGGATAGTAGTTTCCGGGTGATCGGCTTCGCGAACGATAGGGTGAATTGCCACGCTCAGGATAGTTGCGTTTATCGCGTGGTGGTGTCGTATCCCGCACCGGAGATCTACTGTATGAATTAGAAGGTCTGTTATTGTCTTCGCGAGTAAATATGAACGGTATGGTATTTCGACGTTCTTCGTCTTGAAAGCTAACCGTTCGAGTTCTACGCGGTAAATCAAGATTTGCTGATTCGGACTGCGCGTAGGCTAAATAATTGGAATTACGGTGAGAACTACCTTTCAGGTCTTCTTCGAGCCGTAGTGCGATTTTATATGCCTCGTCGAGAGTATCAGGATTTTGTACACTTACTCCGTATATTAGATCGTCTGGTAGCCCGCGTTTGAATGACTCGAGTGCTAATCCGTCTAGCATTTTCTTCATCGCATTTACTTCGGCTACATTATTAAACCTTTCGTTTAATGCCGTTATTGCATTAGCGCGAATTTTCTTTATTCGAGTATAGTAACTCAGAATTGATTCATTTTGTTTAAGCCGAATGGCTTGGATATCCGCGCAATATTGTGAGTAAGTCTTCTTAGTGGCGAAATATTCTTTAAGCGCGTCTCTAAGAGTGTTCATTGTATTAATTGTCTTATCCGCGATCGCGTCTCTAGCAGTGTCCTTAAGCTTAGATTTTACTCCGTTAAAATAAGTGTTCCTGAAATTATCTGGTACGATTGTAAGACCGTTTTCTACATCTAGTAAGAATGCTTGTAAAGGCATGTTTTTACCGTCAAAACTCGGGACTTGCATTAACGCCTGATGCAATGTCATACTTTCCCCAAGGGACGTGATCATTTGATCCGTAATATTCGCATGTCGGGTAATATTATGGAGTTGTTGATCTAAGTCATTATTATTAGCCGGTGGGTTCAACCCGCCATTGCCTCGTGGTCCCAAATTTTCGCCGTTCTCTTCGTTGTCCGACATTTTAATTGATTATAGGAGAAAGTTATAGAAGTAATATAGAGATAGTAAGAGTGTGAATTTTGGGTAAATAGTATGAAGTTAGCAAGAAAACTATAATTGCGGTAGTCAGACGCAAGTAAAAATTGCGTTGGTTAGAACAAAATTTATTCACTGATTAATTGTTCCGAAACTTAAATAGCTTGTATTGAGTTTATAATTAATTTTGTAAAGTGAGTAGTGTTTAAGATTTATTAATTACTCGAATGAGATGTTATGTCTGTCTGTGTTTGTTGATCTTTAGTTTTAGGATTCTTATCGACACTACTGGTGGGTGAATTATCTGTTTCCTGAATGTTTACAGTATTTGTTAAATTTTTCTTTTTTTACAGGATACGGACCCAGTGATCCTTTATCTAGTATCGCTATTAACTTTCGTATCTGAAATTTTCTCCCGGCGCGTTTTCTGGTTCTCATTGAATAGTGTTTAAACTTGTGTGTAAAATAAAAGTGAAATAGGTTTATTTTATGAAATTACAGTTATTTTTCTCCTCCGAATCTGGATGATTTATTTCCTGATTTTGTAAAGATAACGGTATTGTTACGGGAGTGTATGATAACTCTCCCCTATGGTATATTGCAACTAGTTTTCGTAATTGGTATTTTCTTCCAGCGCGTTTACCGCGTTTCATTAGATATTTCTAAGCTGTATGCACAAGATACTCTTTACGATTGCTCCACTGACCAATTGAAGAGTAAGAGTACTTCAGTAACTGATCTAACGAAATATTACAAATTCCTATGTCTCCTTGAAAATGAGTAGGTGAATGAATAATGAATGAATCGCCTGGAATTCGACAAAAAGTATGCGCAATTCCAATTGATTGAATGAAAGATTGAATAGAATTCGACAAAAAGTCCGCGCAATTCGAAGCAATCGATGAAAGGTTAAATAGAATTCGACAAAAAGTCTGCGCAATTCTAAGCAACCCCAATTAATGAGATGAGTAATGAGTGAGTAATAAATGATTCAAGGTTTAACGAAAGGAATTGCGATTTCGGGTGCAAAAGACAGCAAGTTGCTTGTACGTAAAACTCAGTAGTACTATAGAATGAAGAATCACTTTAGAAAATCACAATTTATTTTCACTGAAATTGATTCTAATTTTAATAATTAAATTTATCGATAATAAATTGATTTTTTTGTCTAATACTTGCGTTCGAGGATCTAGACTTGAAAATTTATAATTGAATTTTAAAAAAAATCGATTGGGTATATCCACTGGTGTAAGTGTATAATTGATAAAATCTTGCGATCTATTAGCGTGTAAATATTTTTGTATAAAAGGGCACGATGGCGCGTCTTCTATGATTGCAACCAATCTTTCAATGTGAAATTTAATTTTTGTTTGTTTAGTACGTTTTAGTGTAACTGAGTTAGGCATAAACGTGTAGTGTAAAAAAAAAAAATTGTAGGCAACAATAAATTGTAAGAGCCTTTGAAATGTTGAAACTAAAAGTGTAAAACTTCCTCGGATAAGAATTTATTTTAGATTATGATAAGAGTTAGAGAAGACTTTCGAAAATAAAAAAATTGCAAATAGTATTAAGAAAGGAAAGTTAAGATTTTAATTACAGAGAATTTAGAAAAAGTTTTGGAATTTTATTCCCGGATTTTATTTTAGTAAGAGAAAAATAAAGATAAGTATAGAAAAAGGTCTCAGAGGTTTAGGTCTTTAGTTGTTTTTAAAAGGTTTTGAATTGATTTTTGCGCGTTGAATATTTCCGAATTTCTCAAAATGGAAAGAATTTAGCAAAATGATTTTTAGAATTTGAAACAATAGTTATGATTTCGAGAAAAATAGTTTAAATGGTCGAGTTAAGAAAATTAAATCAGTTCTATATTAAGATGTCAAAAAAAAAAAGAAAATTTTCGCTTTATGAGTTTTTATAATTGGTAAAAGAATTTATTTTGAAGAATAGAAAATATTTTTGATTTGATTTAAAATTTTCAGGATATAGAATTTCAAATTTAAGAATTTATCGAATGTATGAAATTTGTAAAATTTGTAATTAAGATTTTTTTTTTTTGAAGATTGAATACTTAAAAGTTACAAGTTGAAATTTAACTCGGAAATTTCAACAAGGCGGGACGTTTATTTTTGTTAAAATTACAAGAATCGAATAATATTATAAATTTTTAGTGAAAAGAACAATTCACCAGCGTATCCCACCGCTGTCACCAAATTTTTCGACTGTCACGATCGGAGAGAGTGAAGGCGACGGGCGAAGGGTTATTATTAATTAATTATTTAGTAAAATTACCCACAATATTTATTCTATTACTCAACCAAGGAGCCTAATAGGACCGTCACGTGGCTAGTGTGAGAATGTTTAATATTTGGCAAGTTTTGATTACTAAATAAGTCTATTTCGTACCGAGCGGAAGTACGATAGACAATCCCGATCGTTGACCTGCGTGGCTTTAGGGTAGGTCAGGGATTTTAAAGCGAGAGAGAAGCAGGTAGGTGAATATGGGCCCTCGAGAAGTCCCTGTTCTTTTACGTCTGTCTCTTTCTGTACCCGTTAACTTAGGAATGTTAGAGTAAGAGGTATAAATAAGAGAAAGATGATTTTAAAAAAAGAAAAAGAATCTGTATATTCTTGTCACGATCGGAGAGAGTGAAGGCGACGGGCGAAGGGTTATTATTAATTAATTATTTAGTAAAATTACCCACAATATTTATTCTATTACTCAACCAAGGAGCCTAATAGGACCGTCACGTGGCTAGTGTGAGAATGTTTAATATTTGGCAAGTTTTGATTACTAAATAAGTCTATTTCGTACCGAGCGGAAGTACGATAGACAATCCCGATCGTTGACCTGCGTGGCTTTAGGGTAGGTCAGGGATTTTAAAGCGAGAGGGAAGCAGGTAGGTGAATATGGGCCCTCGAGAAGTCCCTGTTCTTTTACGTCTGTCTCTTTCTGTACCCGTTAACTTAGGAATGTTAGAGTAAGAGGAATAAATAAGAGAAAGATGATTTTAAAAAAAAGAAAAAGAATCTGTATATTCTTATAAAATTATAATGTTGTTTACATGTGTGTACTAAAATTAACAATTATGATTAACTTACCACTCAGCTTGAGGTGGTTTACAATCTCGCTGATCACACTCTCTCACAATTCACCACTTTGAATTTATGATCGCGGAATTGTTTTTGTTTAATTCGCTGGGACCCTGCCCGTGGCTTAGGGATTTTACTCAGCGGAATTTGATGCACTTTTCGGACTCGGAGCTACTGGGGTGCCAAGCGGATACACTCCCCTCTCTGTCGAGTACGAGTATGAGTATTTAATTTTTATTTAGGATTTCGATCTAGGAGTCTGGTTTCCTAGGCTATAGACCGTCACGAGACCGATGATCCTGATGAGTCGAATCGACCGCGATTTTAGCAAGATTAAAATCTAGGTATTTGGCCAAGGAGCCCGATTGCCTAGGCGGTGGACCGTCACGTGGACAACGATTAAGATTTCATCTCTGATTCGCGGTACTAATCGGACTTGGGCCGATAGAACTAATCGGAGATTTTAACTTATAGAACTTCGGAGCGAGTGACTCGAGATCCGACAGAGGTTCGTTCAGATTAGCGATTGACTGCCTTCGTTAGATTTTCGGCAGTTTATATACTCTAATTTTGATGGGAAAGTCATAGGGTTTCTTATGCAACCAACCGGTCCATCTTATCATTTCGGACAACAACATGATGAATAAGTACATGGATCCGGTTTAGGTACCTTTCTAAAAATTAGAAAAGTCCATATATGGAAATTGAATCATATTATTTTTGTGTAAACAACAGCGGATGAGTAAATGCTCTATTGGAAGTACATAGATCCGGGTGACTTTCGAAATGTCATAGGTGACTCGGAATATGGAAATGAGATGGTCATAGAATCTTTGTATATATTGGAATTTTAATTAGAAGTCCGGTGCACACGTGCAGGTGTCCCGCTGAGTCACAGCTAAACTTGTTTTTGGGTACTACGCCCGTACACACACACATACACATTCTCTTATAACTGTATTGTAAATAGATGTACGCAGGTAATCGTGGATGCAAGATGAGTATACAGCTAAAATATGTAGTTGGGTTTGAGCATAGACTCTGTCCCTTTTGATGAAGAAAGAGAGAGGGACATAGGTATATTATCATATCTGTCGATCTTCGTCTATCCTTGCTCATCGTGCACGCACTTACATAGGTTCCTGCGAAAAGTGAAAGGATCTCGATGAGAAGAGCTGGGGTGCAGTTTGATAAGCCCTTCTTGAAAGAAAATGAAAAATTTGTAGATATATATATATATATATATATGTATATATATATATGTATGGTTAAATCGCGATACGTATATATCGATTGTTACATAGCCAACATCAATAACAACACCAACCACATCAATTTGGAGTAAATAATTATTCAGTCAGTAACTGAACCAGTGTTTGAGTAAATTCACCTGATTGTTCAGTCCACTTCTTATAATTAAGCATAAATGAAGCAGCACCTGAATACAAGCGTCAAGGTCCCAAAGGGGTATCCTGGAGGGTCATCAACCAGCCAGTTCAAGGACATCAAGAACTACATTACCGAACTCCAGATTAGGCTATGTACTAGTATTGGTTTAATTTGTAAGGCCAGTTCGGGTATAATAGATTACAGACGAGTCTTAGGAAGAGCTAGTAGGCCAGACTTACGAGAAGCTCTATATCGATCATAAATACAGTTTGTACGTATTTCTAGCGTAGCAATGAATCGGAGCATGCACCCTAAGTCTTCATTCACCAGATTATACCTTTCCCGGCACATCGGAGGGAGAGGTCTACAGAGCTTGGAGTGTCTACACGATCGTTTGGTTTTGGGTATAATATCCGAGATTGTCAATTTCACTGCAGATGGAGACGACTTCCTTCTGCAAATTGTTCATAGTCATGAGAATAGGCATAAAGGAGCGTTTTTATATAAGGCAGCAATGTACGCAGCAAAGTCCTTCGGTCTTGGAAGAGTAAACCCGCTTATTGAACTCCCTGAGGAGGAATTTACGGGGGTCATCAGGAACGCTGAGCACCAAAAACTGCTCAGTACACATATGGACAAGTCCATGCACAGCGTGTTCTTTAATCACGACGTGATCATGGCTTGTCTACCCAACCGACGTTAACTTTCCTTAAGTCAGCTGGCCTGATGTCCCAGACAGAAGGGTATATTTTTGCCTGCCGAGATGGTGTTATCAACACTTTCGAATACCGTGATAAAGTGCTTCAGATGCAGCTACCCGACACTTTGTGTATGGTTTTTAAGCAACATCCAGAGACGCTTATGCATCTATTGTCAGCATGTCCTGTGCTGGCAAGAAATGCATACGTCCAGCGTCACAATGCTGCTCTGCAAGTACTTTACCATCTTAGACATACGTACGCTATCGATTAAACACCAGTGCTGCCTTACCTGCCAGAAGATATTCCGCAAGTTGTTGAGAAAGACCGTTGCCGTATTTATTGGAACGTGCCATTTGCTACAACGCTGAAAATAGACCATCATAACTAATGACCTTGTATAGAAGATTCTAAATCTACAAGTGCTACTTCTTTAGGTCAAAAATTTCCATAATTATCGAAGAAGCCTTGAATATCTATTATAATATCCATTTATAATTAGTTTTAACGATTAGGTAGACTGTCTTTGGAGAACTGAAGAAAATAAACTCATATAAGTAACTAAATAAATAAAAATTACTTACGCCGCTAATTTAAAGTGGGGGAAAATGAAATATAGATGAAGTGAGTATATTTATACAATAAATATCACCTATTGCAGTGTTAATTTAAATACAATTAATCAACTCTATACCCAAATGGTGATGTTGAATATTCATTTATAAAACATCTTCATTTATATTGCCAAAATGTCGTTTTCGTTGCCTTTTTTGTTATAATAGCATGAACACATGTTCTGCGTATAGCGTCAAATTTTACTTTAACACGTTCTCTTTTTCACCAGTTACAAGTGCTCTAACTGAATTATAATTAATTCTAAGACCATTAGAAAAATTTGACATTATACTTTTCACTTTACATACCTTGGCGGTCGTATTATTAGGTTTACTTATGGTATAAGCACAAAATTTCAGGCCACCTATTACAAAAGATGCAATATAACTTCCTAGACCGTACCCTTCTGACTCGGCAGTTAATTCTCCCAAAACTTTACCTGTTGGTGGTTCATATTTTCCGTCTGCAGACACGCGAATACAAGAATCGGTGTCACAGTATAGAGCCCTAGTACCTAAGTTTTCTTAGTAAGTGTATAATTTAAGACGTGCCTGGGCCGTTGGATACGCTGCGATAACAACATTTATTGTATGGGAAGATTTTATAGCATTCTCACTATGAACAAAATTTATATATAATGTATTATCGTTATCAGGTAAAAAACCACATATTTCAATTTGGCTATCATTTTGTGTTAAATTTTCACGCTGACCAAATTTTCCCCAAAGAAAATTTAAACTAAGTTTTGCTATATAGCTCGTAGCCCTGCGTTGAATTCAATTTTTTCTTTATCTAATTTTATACCTTCAGCATACTCATAATCTTCAATATATTTATTTTTTTGCTCGTCTGTTTTACAATCTTTAGGGTAGCCACTCGCTTCAGTTTTAATTTTCAAACGAGTGTTAATGTCGTCTGTAAATATCTCTTGAGACCCTGTTCTAAGGTCATACTGATCTTTTTTATACGGCCAAATTTTAAATACTTTTATGATAATTTAACCTTTTTCAACAGCTTTCCTAACCTCATCTACCGGCCATGTACCTGTTAAAGCGCGGTTTGTAGGCGTATCATTACAGTCTGCCTGTCTTCATTCTTGAGCGCAAGAACGAAACCGTGCTAAGAGTAGTCTATCATGAACTCTACATGGTAATACTGGATGATAAAGCTTTGTTGGTGGAAGAACAGTACGTTTCACCAGCCCTTCCACAAGTGTTGAATTATTATTTTCACCTATAACAGTCTGGCATTCATCACTTATAAAAATTTTGGGATGACCTATCGTAAATTTACCAATTCTACAAACATAAGGGTACATTGAATATACATCTTCATATTTGATTCTTTCATGGCTTTTTATATGGTATAACGTAACAAAGCTATCTGTACAACCGCTAAAAAAAGCATCTCTAGGATTAAACGGTTCAGTACAAAGTAAGGGATGATTCCGTATTTCAGCTGCAACTTCAGGATTTCTAGATACAAATAAATCGAAACGACATTCCCACTCTTCAATATGATTATAACCTAATCTGCAGATTTTTTTTGACGTAGCTATGGTACAGTCATACCTTACATCCATACTTTCATCAATATTAAGTATTCTATCGCGGTTTACTCTGTAACATTTAGGGCAACCATGCCGGTAAAACCCGTAAAATTGTAACACATGATCTTTGCCAGTTCTATTGTTTTTATAATTATAACGTATACCATTCTGAAATTCCGCGACGGAGACGCGGAACAGCACAATATAGCGTATGTAGTCGCCCACGCGTGATAAACAAATAATAATGAACAATAATAAATGATACTAGATGATGATAAATACCGAGATTAAATTAAAATAAAATAATAGATTTGGATAATTGTTAAATTATAAATAAATGAATGTTGTACCTGAACCATCTCCTCAGGCTGGGTTAGTGCACGCACGCGCCAGACCGTTTACTTAAAATGGACAAAATTTATTCAGGGGGAATTTACGAGGGAAAATCGGAGCAAGTGACTTGTGGCGAAGCGGATAAACACTCAAGCGACACAATAGAAATTAAATTAATAATGGAAAAAATAGTAAATATATGATGAATAATTGCATACAAGTAATACATAAGAGCAGGAAAAATAAAATGAAACAGTAGAAAAAGATCCAGAGGAAAATAAATATTAAATTTTCCCGACAGCTGTTTGTTTCCGAATGTTTAATTTTCATAAAAAATAGTAAAATAAGGATTTTACACAATATTTAGTTTTGTTTAAACTAATACCGATAATAATACCTGGTAATTACCAAAATACAATTTAAACGGTTATAAATTACCACTGGAGATAAATTTATCAGATAATTATCTCAGCTACAAAACACAGTATTCATACTCAACTCGAGAAATAATAATATAACTAGAAAGATTACTTATACTCAATTTAATAAAAACTAATATAATTTGATTTAATTGATTCTATAAATCTTAATATTAAGTAAAAGAATTAATTATTACATCTAAATTTTCCCAAAAAGAAAAATAATAAATAATAACAATATTTCGATTTTATTTTAATCTGTCTCTCACACTTGTGAGAGAGAGAAAGATACGGAATTTTAAATTCTCACTCACACTCACAAATAATAATTTTTCTCTGTTAAGTAATTTATAATTTTTTAAATAAAAATTTTAACAATAATTTTGACCGCTAGGGTAAATAAATCAAAATAAAAAAAAGTAAAGTTACTTAATTACTTTAAATGATAATAAATATAAATAATAGTAAATATAAATAATAATGATTAATATTCTCACAAATATTTCAAGTGAAAACAAAAAAATAACTTTAATACTTTGGGGAATTTTCACCCAAATGATGATGTCAGTACTTGAGGAATTTACTCAAATACTGTATGTACTCCAGATATATATATATCTATAGGTATATATGTGTCTACCGGCAACGGTCACCTACGTTGCATATGCCTTATACATATATAAAGAAATATCTGGATATTTTTAACAATAATAAAAAGAAATATCCAACAATAATTAATGATAACTATTTATAATGTATAACATGTATCATTCAGCAATCAATTATTAATTAATTAATATTTATCCCCTGCGGTGACCCTCAACTACCGGGGGGGGGGGATTATTATGTGAAAATATAAGGCTAAAAGAATCCAAAGTACTTACTCAGAAATCTCCCAAAATCAGCAAAATAATATCTGAAAACAAAGATCAATTAATTCACCAGGTGAATGACAATTACTGATCACCACAACTGTAATTATTAACAATAATACCGATAAATCAATCGCTAACGTATATTGCAAACCAAGACGGCTTCCGTTTACATCGATACCTCGTATCTTTCTACTTTAATTACTCTATCCTCCACCTGTTGGTCGTTGCCCACGTGGCGCGCCCATCGCCCTTAATTACTATAATGATTATTTCTACTAGCTCTGGGCCTAGTTTGAAGTTATAAATACGAATTATAAAGATAATTTCTCGACACCTGAATGATACATGAATAATTAATTTTATGTATGAACTATTTATTCATAACATATGCATGTTTTTATTTTATCTAATAAACGAAATAATAATTATTTAAAAATCATAGAACTGACGTCGGGAATATGACCTAGGTATTAATTTTCCGCTACCCAGCCGTCAATATTTTTCCCAAACATCAAATAACATTCCCACTCGGATAACAAGTTTAATGAAAATAATATGTTAAACAAATGTTAGGACATAATGTCACGCTTGATTATGCATCCCAACTGTTTCAAAATCATACACAAATACTTAAAATTAACAAAAGTCAATGGTTTGTATTTTTAAATCAGAAAATAAAATTAATTCACACACGTGCTCTCATACACTGCGCGCATGCGTTAGCACCGTGTACGGACTGCCGTCTCCATCGGTGAAATGGCGGAATGCCCGCACAACGACTCAAATTCAAACGTAAAATTAAAATATTTAACTTACAAGTAATTAAGATTAAACAATTTGAATCGTTACGTGCCACCTCCGCCTCCCCCCACCAGGCCGCATTTCGCCCCTAAAATACGGGCGAGACTCTGCATTCCCCTCGCCGCACAATCACCTGAAAACCTTAAATTCAATACTAATACCTGAATCTTTTGTACCGGGTGTGTAAAACAAAATAATCAAAAATTATAAATCAAAAGAAAATTAATGTAATAAAACTCAAACGAAATGTCGACCAATCCGTCACTCACCAACTTGCTCGAACCGTTACAACTCCCAGTGTAAAAACACAGGCACTCTTCACAAAAGGGTCGACTTTCTTGTGGCATGTTGGTGCGAAATCTGGCTGGGTGTCCGCCCTGGCTACATCTGGCGCATCACGGTTGTAAGTTACCTCGGCGCGGCGGTTGTCTTTGATGAGCCCAAATCTTCATTTGCAACATAAGGGTGAGATGTGCTTTCCACGTAGCAGACCCCCGGGGTATCATAGCGATCCCCTGTTAATGGTGGTACGTCTTCATGTACCGCATCATCAGGTTTTTGTTTAACGCCATTCCTAAATAAACGTATTAATTGTTACATCAATTCCCCTGGGATGATAATACAGTACAGAATAATCAAGCGACATAAATTGTAGGTAGCGATAAAACAGTAATAGACTAAAATAGTGATAGATAGATGTGGATAGAAGCATAGTAGTCAAGTAGTAGTAATAGATAGTACATTTAGCCATGCGATTGCGTCGGCTTGCCTCTGATGGACGTTCTCAGCTCGCTTAACTAATTTTAGAAATTTAACGTGACTACGGCCAATATATTTGCCCTCGGGGGTCTCCATTTCGACAATGACTGGAGTGACCACCTTCGAGATGACAAATGGGCCCGCATAGCGCGGTGCTAGTTTACCTACAACCTGCTCACTCTTTTTCGACAAGACGTGAGTAGGTTTATAGACTTGATCACCTATCTCAAACAAAATATCACATCGTTTTTTATCGTAATAGGCTGCGTATCGTTCGGAGGATCATCGAATACGTTGATTAATAATATCGCGTAATTCTATCATACGATCCATGCGTTGAATCCAGCCACTGGGATCAACATTATCATCAACAACAATATTATTGTCATCGGTAGCTCGATGATTACGGATTGGGCAGGGATCACGGCCCAAATTTAAATACGCAGGACTCACACCGAGTGACTCATGTACCGCAGTATTGTACGCAAACTGGAATTCGTGAATATTTATATCCCAGTCACGATGATCATCACCCAAGTAACTCATGATCATCGTTTTTAAATTACGGTTGATCCTTTCAACCGGGTTAGCTTGGGCATGATACGAGGATGTGGTAGTATGTTGAATACCACACTCTTGAATGAGATCAACGACATCTCGGTTTAAGTACTCGCGTCCATTGCCGGTCCAAAACACGCGCGGTACGCCCTAGCGGTTAATAACGAACTGTCGAAAACTTTTGGCAACAGTTTTCCCGTTTGCAGCTCGAACTGGTACGCACTCAATCCATCGCGTGTATAAGTCTTCGAAAATGAGTATTTACGAATACCCCGCACAAGAACGCGTAAACGACATCGTATCAGCGGCTACGACTTCCCAAGGCTCACTTGGTATCCTTGGCGTCATAAAACCAATTGGTCTGCGTTGAACTAGTTTAGACTCAAAACATCGTTCACAAGTATTGACATATCTCATGTATCACGGAATATTCCAGGCCAATAATACCTCAATAACGCCCGAGCGTATGTCTTCTGGACGCCCAAGTGGCCAGATTGTGGATGATCGTGGACTTCCTGGAGTACGCGTTCTCGTCGTTGGACTAGTACGACTAATTTCCAGTCGTTATCTTCTTCACCGAGGATCTGTCTCATCGAGTCAGACCTACGTCGTTACAGACTACTATTCTCGTAGTGATAGTCGGGTAATGCGCCTGGATCAGAAGTCAACAAAGGACACTTTTCTTCATACCACTCATTATTTCCAGCCTCCCCTAGCGCGTTAACGTGACCCACTGCGAGTTTCTGGTCCTCATAGATCCGCGAGAGGGCATCCGGAGCTTCGTTTTCTGCCCCTTTTCGATATTCGATCTTCATATAGTACTCGGAGAGCTCCATAGCCCACGGGACTAATTTTCCCGTCGGATCCCGAGCATTCAAAAGCCACAGGAGGCTAGCATGATCAGTCACGACTACAAATTTAAAACCTTCAAGGTAATGTCTAAATTTACGTACGGCCCAAACTACCGCAATACATTCCTTTTCAGTCGTACTGCAATTGGCTTCGGCACTGTTCAATGCCTTACTTGCACACGCAATTAAGTATTCTTGGTCATCGTTACGCTGAACCAAGACTGCGCCAAGTCCACACTGACTAGCATCCGTATACAACGTGAACGGTAGCGTGTAGTCAGGCGTTGACAAGACTGAAGCTTCCGCGAGTGCTTTCTTAAGAGATTGGAAAGACTCTTCTTCAGCCTCAGTCCATCTTCAAGATACGTCTCTACGTGTCAAACGATACAGTGGACCAGCTACGCACGCGACGTTCTTCAAATGGTGATGGTACTAATTGATCATGCCACTGAAACGACGTATTAGTTTTACATTTCTCGGCCGTGGGTAGTTTAAAATCGGTTATGTTTTCTCAGGGTCTGGCCTGAGTCCCTTCTTGTCAAGTAAAAAGCCCAAAAATCGTACTTGCTGTTGGCAAAATTTACTTTTGTTGAAGTTCAAAGTAAACCCAGCGCCTCGTAACCGACTCAAAACGTTTTCCAACGTCTTCAGATGTTTCTTAAAAGTCGGGGATACGATAATTATGTCGTCCAGATACGCAAACAAAAACGGAGATAAATCAGGTGTAATTATTTTGTCCATTACACGCTGGAAACTCGCCGGAGCGTTACATAACCCCATCAGCATACGTTTATATTGAAAAAAAACACGACCGGGAATCCAAAAAGCAGTATATTTGCGACTGTTTGAACTCATTAGGATTTGCCAAATCGCTGAGTTCATATCAAGTGTCGTGATATAATATGCATCGCGACATTTTTCGAAAATCTCGATCATATCCGGCGGTCGATACGTGTCTTTTTCAGTGACATTGTTCACATCGCGATCATTCACGCACATGCGATATGTTTCGTCGGGTTTCTTCACCATTATCGGTTGACTGGGCCATTCAGACGCTGGAGCAGGTTCAACGATGTCACCTTCGAGCATCTTGTCAATCGCCTCGTGTAATGCCTGAAGAACCACTATCGATCGACGATGAACCCGCTGTTTAATAGGTCGCTTGTCTTTGAGCCTAATCTCATGGTCAACCAACGAGGTCAACCCCAAACCAGGTGGCATTAGTTTCCGTTGAAGGTCAAGAACTCACCTAACTGTTTGGCTTCGTCTCCAGTGAGTTCATATACAGCTGCGACATCTTTAGGTCTCGAATTAATCTCAGGCTCGAACGTCGACTCGTGCCAGGTACCACTGCGCATACGCCACGAACGGTTTTGTAAGTCCCATTCCATTTTAACATAATGTATGAAATTGGTGCCGATTGAATTCAAACTTCCTAAACGAGGAATATAATGAACCGGAGATATGACCTCTTCAACACCATCGAGGGTCATTTTCACGTTTACCACGCCTCCACTCACGTCAGTCGTTCTGTTTACCATTCCAAAGCGAGTCGGTCGAGCTTCAAACAGACATGGTAAACCCTCAGCCATTAATTCTCTCGTAAAGTCACCAAAAGCTGTCGTTTTAGCCCCAGTATCGATTATCGCGACTCGTTGACGAGTACCCGCGCGGATGACAACCTGCGGTCGGGGTTTACCATGACGTAGATGCCAAAAATCATCATTTTCATCACTGGGTTGATTTGTAAATGGCACTGAAACAGCTGTACAATCATCTACCGCGGTTATTTCATCAAGTGTGGCATCTTCTTCACACTTGGCCTCGCACGGTGGATCAGAAACAGCGTGAATATCAGCCTGGACAACAATACGACGTAAACTCATCGAAACCCGCTCCCTGGTGACTTTATTGGAGGGATTGGCGAACGTCCAGCACCACCACCCTCTACTGGCGGGCTGCGTCGGCGTTTTTTGGTAATTGGAAGGCGTTAGGACGGCTGTCGACATTACAGACACATGTAACGACCGTCTTCCCAACTACTCCACACCTCATACATACGTCCCGGCGTCGTTCGTGACAAAAGTAGCCCAAATGTTCCAGCGAGCCACAATTGTAACAGAATCTTGGACTAATGATTTTGTTTTGTCCCATCTGACCTGGATTACGGGTAAACGACTGATTATTGTTGTTGTTAAATTCAAGAGGCGATCAATTGCCACCATGTGGAGTCATTGGACCTCTCGGAGAGTTACTGGTAGGTGAATTTGACAGCCTCGGAGGTTGTTGATGCTGTACGGGAGGGTTCTTCAGAATCGCACCACGATTCTGCGCAAATTGGATCTGCTGCTGACTCGCTGGCGGGTCCTGTGGATTTCCACGCTGCTCAGCAGTCTCTACAATTGCCTTGGTAACCTGTTTTGTCGACTAGCCAGGTCCACCAGGTTTAATAGGTGCCAGGTTTCGCTCAGCGGCCCTCTATTGGCGAGATCTGCGCGATCTATGCTTCTTCTTTGTCCCCTGTCCTGACTGTGAACCACTGGTAGAGTCAGAGTGTTCGGCCGTGATGTCAACCGCGTGCATGACAGCTCGATGGTCCCTAGGAGGTCTAATACCCGCGGAATACGAACATTCCTTTATGTTCGCTTCTTCTCTCAGCGGTGGCTGACGATGGTTTCTCGCTGCTTTCCATCTTTCCTCAACCCGGGTGGCTTTTATCAACAGCGAGTGATACGTATTGAAGTCATCAAGCGGACAGTGGTCTCAATACGCGGGTAACAATCCTTTGGTTGCCCTTCCGACCTGCGTATTCTCCGATGGTGGATACCTCAGCCGAGATTACAAGTTCTGGAGGCCAATCAAGTAATCACGGGCATTTTCCTTCAGGTCCTGATTTCGCGTTGACGACCACCACTCTTGAACCACGTCAAAAATTTTGATCGGAATGACTCCCAATTCGACCATCGGTGGCAATTTGCACTAAACGAGACTTCAGCTTTGCCTTTGAAGACCTCTGGTAGTACAGCAAGACGATCAGCTCAACGAATCCCAGCGCTGCTCATTAATACGACCAAGCGTCTCAAGAATTCATCGCTAGTCATTGTTCCATCACCAGAGAACGATGACTTCCAATTCCTGGCAATGGCACCGTGATCACGAGCGAACACGCGGGGTGGATGGCGTTTCTCGCTACCCAAACTCCGATGTAAATGATCCTCCGATGACGATGATGAATAACTATCATCTGAATCCGACGAACTGTGATGATGTCGGTCAGAATTACGACCTCTGTGGGAATCCTTGGGTGTCTGGAACTGGACACGCGACTATGTAGGGTTAGGAGGGCCCCCAGGCCCAGGATTTTGCCGTCACTGGTCATTGGGATTGTCATCAGGATGTAGAGCCAGTGGATTAGTCGAGGGAACGTGTACACGGGTGCCTTGAGTAGTGGCAGGTCTCGTGTTTTGCCCAGAGCTCGCGGTAGCAGTAACAGTGGGAATAACACTGATTTCCGGGAGTACTGCAGGTACAGTGGGACCACCATGCGGTGAAAACGCACGGATTGAATTATTTGTAGATAAGCTCTCGATCACCTCATACAGTCTCTGATGCCCACGTTCCATTTTCTCTTCAAGCATGCGCAGCCCCTGTTGCCCCGGTGACATACGCATCCATGCCATCGGGAAATTCCGGCACCTTATTTAATTTGGATAATAAAAATATAGTTTTTGGATTGTTTATTATTGAAAGTTCCAGCAAGAAATTTTTGTCAACGCCGGTAAGGCAGTTGTATGATCATTTGCTGCATCGGCTATCGCTGGACCCTCGTTAGAGTTGATCGTGATAAATAATTGAAACTGAGTTTTTTGTAATAATAAGTTGAATTTGTTCGGCGTACGTCCCATAAGTTTTGTGCATATGTACGTAGACGCGTCGAACAAATTCCTTAGAGGATTAGACAAGGATTGCATGTGTGGCTCCTTGTCTTACGCTAGTATTTCACATATTATTTTAATACCATATTTCAGTATTTAAAATATTATTTCTCTGGGTAAAATTTATTTTATAAATTAATGGTATAGAAACTCAGTGTTGCCAAATATATATTGAGTACCTGCGTCTTTCTCTCCCCAGAGTAAATAATATAAAATAAAGAAAAAGATGAGTATTATTTTATTCGTTTACAATCTATAATAATTATATTGAGTAAAACTTTGTAGTTTGTAATTTGGTTTCCCCAGTGGATAATTTAATAATATTATTTTAATTGAATTGATTATTATTATTATTTAATGATATCTTATTATAAAGAATTAATTAAACTAATTATTTGGGTATTTTAATCATTTGTTGAAATTCTTTAAATATATTTTCAATTAAATAATTTCACGAAAGGAACCCAGTGATAGTCAATGTTGTTTGTTTCCTGGATATATTTAGTAGTATTTATTCCTTATTATTATTTTTATTTATTATATATTTGTTTGGTTGTCATTTCGCTTGGTGCATACATTCTCGCTCGAGATTTTGTCTCGTGATCTTTCCCCTGATTCGTTATTGGTTTTGTCCGTTTTGTAAAAACGGGCTGGCACCCTCGTGCACTAACCCAGCCTGAGGAGCTGGTCCACGCACACCTTTAATTGATTTATAATTATTTATTATTTTTAGTTATAATTAATATCGTTACTTATTATTTTTTTTAATACACTTGGGTGACCACATACGACTCCGGGTTTGTTTCACGTCTCCGTCATGAAAATAAAAACGGTTTACGTTATGTAATAACCGTCAACGAGTATTCCTGAAGGCAAACGATATTCTCAGACGCGCGCAGAATGTATAATTCTAAAACCATGTACTCGTTCTTTGAAAATAAGCCATTGCATTGCTTTGTGTGATTGATTTGATGACCATCGATAAGTACTACTGGCTGGCATAATGCATATCCTGTCAGGTTAAGAAAATTACGTCTGTAAATTTTTGAGCAAGCTGATGCTATAGTGGTACATTCTGAAAAGGGGTATACTTTACCACATTTTATGAACATTTCACGAAATAACTACAGGCTCTTTTTAAAACATTTACATCATTTTGACATTAAAATTCAATTTCATTTTGAAAATTAAAAATATAACTTTCTTGTACTATTTTGTTATACCATTTCATAAATTGCTCACGTTCTTTAGCGACCATAGTATCGGGTGGAAAATATTTCACATCCGTCATAAAGCCTATATAATTTTTATTAGACGGAGTGTTAAATAAGTACGGAAAATAGCCTTTCGATGCTTTATTAGCGAATCCAAACTTCTTAGGAAGCTCTCTCAAAGACATGCAAATAATTAAGACTATCTAAAAAAACTGTTTTTCCTACGCGCTTCACAATTATTTTTGTACCGTTTGAAATTAGATCAGATAATCGTGTTTTCTTTTGCTCAATCATACATTTTAAAACAAATTGCGCATTGAAACTACTAACGTTTTGTGCAATACATATTATTTTCGAGAATTTAGAATTATTTTGTAAAGCCAAATCAATAAATTTTCGACAGGTTTTTCTTCAAAAATATATTCGCATTGACCGCATTCAGTGCAATTTTCAGAGACGTTCTTACCATCCCAGCAACAGAGACATGTTTTTTGAACAACACATAAATTAGGCACGTGTATTTTTGTAGACTTATCACCTTTTAAATGTTTATTTCACCGCGTTTCAAAATCATTAAATAAAAATAAAACTTTTGGAAGCTTTTTCTGTTTAAGAAGGGCCATAAAAGAATAATGATCAAGTGGTCTTCCGTAGCAACAAATCTAACAGTAAGATATGTTACACTTATGCTCTAGATCTTGATATATGTATCTATAACATACCGTACATAATTTCAAAACATCACACTCTGTAAGAGCCTTATTTTTTCCGCGTTAATTAGCTGAATCTAATTTTAAATGATTCTTATAACATTCAATATTTGAAAACCAGCGATTACATAAAATACACGTTTTAAGCTACATATTCATATACAGACGAGGTATTACAGTGCGAACATTTTTTAGAACATCTATGCTCACGATTAGACTCGTAACCTTTATTACATTGATCGCAAAATGATCGACTTCCTGAAGCACCAGCTAAATTTGTTATGGGCTGATAATGGTTAGTATCTTGATAATACAATAAATGTATTAAATGACAAATCGACCTAAACGTTTCTTGAACCATGACGCGCCTGTCAAAAAGTGGTTGAGCTTCTTTTCCAAATGTTAAAAATTCAGACACAACTATCACTATACCTTTATGCGTAAAATACCGTTGAAAAGCTAATATTTCGTTAACACCGCATCCGTGTTTAGGAATCACAACGCCGCTAGCTTGTAATAATTCAAGAGCTTTTTTTGGTTGTGTATCTCTCCTGTTGTCTATTATATTTTTCCACTTACGCCGTAAAGAACTCTAGTGAACCTCACTTCTTCCAATATACGTCATTGCAATAACAAACGACCGCGGCAAACATAAATTATCTTTATTATTAATAGTTATTATTGATCGTTTAAAAAGTGTTTCATGAGTCAAAATTTCTTTCCCGCGACCGTCAATACCTGAGACAACAGCTGATGTGATAAAAAGTCGATCGTCAGTAGTCAGACCGCCTGCGCTTTGAGCAACATTGCTTAATAAACGCCATTGATCATTTACTGTAATACTGTTTGCTCTTGTAAACTTCGCCCAAATAGCCTTAGCTGTGAGTCTTTCGTAATTAACTGTAAAACCTACGTGATCATAAGGTCTGCACGACGCTGTAATATACATGAGAATACCACGTTAATCACCTTCAACCCATTGCATATGATTAGATTCTGCAGCGGGTGGAAAGATTCTGATTGTAGTCTCTTCACCTTTAGCTTGAAACTATCTATATTTTTTAACTATTTGCCACTCGACTATAAATCTTTGACCTGGGGGTTGTACGTTAATGTAACCATCTGCGCTTTCATCATTTTCACTATTGCTACTACAATTATTACTGTTATCGTCAACGCTAAACTGTGTTGATGTTGACGGCAAAGAGACGTATTCCTTTTTGCTGTTGATTTTGTTGTTATACCTCCTGATTGTACACTTGAAAATATAATTTTTAAATATTTAAAACTCACAGGTTACAAAATTTATCTTACTTTTTACCTGGTAGTAGTCTCCCAAATTCTTCTATAATTATTAAGGCCCTGATGCTGTATAAAAGGTACGCTGTTTAGCATTGTGTAAAATACCTAAAAGTTTACGTTGTATAAAACGTCTTGACTCATCACCGTCATCGTCATCATCATCATCATTAAATTTATGTGAATTGATTATTATCTTCTTCTACTTCGTCGCTGATACAGTTATCATAATATTGTTGAGTTTTTTTAGTCAGCAGTGATTCTTCCTCTTCAGAATCACTTTGAACCCCTGTGAAATGATCTATTTTTATCGTTTCATAACCTGGGTGATAACCAAGCCACGGTGCAGCCGTTTGCGTAGCAACCTAGGTGATAAAAATACAAAACAAATTAAAATATTCAAACAAATTGAAACACTCAACCAAATTAATATATTTCACGAAAATTAAAAAACTACGTCATCGGTTTCGCTATTGTTATTATAG
The DNA here is from genome assembly GCF_026212275.2 of Microplitis demolitor. NCBI lineage: Eukaryota > Metazoa > Arthropoda > Insecta > Hymenoptera > Braconidae > Microplitis > Microplitis demolitor. Next base: position 9,708,458 of record NC_068553.1, read on the forward strand.
CTTGTATATGCTTGCACGTGGTGATCTTCCCTTTACATAACGTACCGATTCTAAAAGGGCCGTAATAAAAGGTTTGTGATAATGCAAATTTTCAGGATTCATATTGCTATGTAAGTTTTACAACACTAGGTATCTCGTAATGAACTAAATAATTCTAAATACCAGGCAGCTGCAAATAAAATCATACTAAAGAGTAGGAAACGTATTGCTGATGTTGTTTTACGCCTCACGTGTTCTTATGACTACCTTTTTTGTTGTAAAGCTGTATTATATCATTTTTACCATTGTTACGTGCATATAATTTTTAAGCCCTTGAAAATTATTGTTAAAAAGAAATTTGAAAGGTACGAGTGTCTTTGCATGATCCCTTATAAGGTGTTGACAAACGTAATAAAAAACTCAGCATGAGTTATACAAAAGTAGTAATGTATATTTCTATTTATTAATTTTATTTATTAGCTCGTATATACATATATCCCATGAAGATGCGCGAATTAATGAACTAATAAAGAAGCGTAGATTAAAAATGCATAGTTTGCATTTACATGTGGTGGGGTAATGAATGTGTTAAAAAGTTGAAACTTTTATGTGCGACAACAGTTCTCTCCTAGAGCTTGTTACTAAAACATATCACACTGCTTTTAAAATGTCGCTATCTAAAAAACAATCTTTTAATGATATGACTGAGCCAAGTACCTCGCAACAAGACAGCCGTGTGCTTCAGTCTTGGGAAAAATTTAATTTTTCATTAACCAGTTCGTATAAACTAAACGAGTCTCGTACAAAATCCATAATTGTAGGACTCAAGTTCGATACTCAAACGTACAAGTTTGCACCGTGTATTGTAATTGTTGATAAAAAAATCATGTGATATAGTGTGTTCATCAGAAAAGTAGCAGCAATTTACAACTGTATTGAAAAAACTAACGAAAAATTTCAATTTGCCTGACGGTCAATACAGAAAGCTGCCTAATGACACGTCATCACTCGAGGGATACATTTTTCAATATTCGTCGTTGGGATCTACCTATGGAAAAGCAAAATTATTTACAACCATGGATGTCACCGGCTAGCAAGCTGATGCAATGCCCAAATATGTACGAAAAGTGGCAATGCGTCAAAATACAGTGCAGAATATTTGTAAGTTTGAAGATCTAATAAATAATTGTCTGAATTATCTTCAAAAATTATGTAAGCCATGTGACGAATGTTTGAATCAGTTAATAATACCTGTTAAGGAGATAATGCTTCATATACGTCAAAATTTTGGGGATATCGGCCTATCTGAATAAAATCATTGGTAAATTTGTAATCGGTGGTTTGAAAAACGCCTCTGTGTTACGTCCAGAATGACATAAAATATGTTCGGTCCCTTATTTTGAGTCAGGACACTGAAGTCCTTTACTCGGGTAACGGGGACCTCGTTATTCGATGTCGAGCATGGATAGGAAACGGGAAAGTGTATATGTTCTTACAATGTATTCAATAAAATGAATGTCAGGACTTACTACTTTATAACGTAAACCGTAATTAATTTCCGCGACGGAGACGCGGATCAACCGGTAAACCGTATGCGGTCACCCACGTGTTAAAATAATAATAATAATAATAAATATTGCTAATAAATGATTTTAAATGTTTCCTTCAAATTGAAATAAATGATAAGTTATAAATAATAATAAAATTATAAATAATAAACTCTTGGAGTGCCTGAACCAGCTCCTCAGGCTGGGTTAGTGCACGCAGGCGCCAGACCGTTTATTCTAAAGCGGACAAAATTCAATTCAGGGGGAAATCTGCGAGGGAAAATCCGAGCAAGTGATTCGCGACAACGCGGACAAACGATCGAGAAAAATAAAATAAGAAAAGAAAAATAGTAAATATATAATAAATAATGATATTACAAATAATAAATAAATCAGAAAAATGAAATTAAGTAGTAGGAAAAGATCCAGGGAAAATAAATATTAGATTTTCCCCGACAGCTGTTGGTTTCCGTATTTTAATTTTAAACAATAGTCAATATAATTAATAATATTGTACAGTAAATAGTTTTTGTTAATTTAACCACAATAGTGACACTCGGTGGTTATAAAAAAAATAATAACGTTATATAAATTCAACCCAAAATAAATATAATTTAATTTAATTAACACTGTTAATTTTATTATTAAATAAAAGAAACCAATTATTTTACTTAAATTTTTCCAGAAAATAAAAAGGAATAATAATAATAATCTTACTTTATTTTATCTCTCAACACGCTTGAGAGAGAGAAAGACACGGAATTTTTCCTCACTCACACTCAAAAAGATAAATTCCTCGGTATTACCAATTTATAAATGTATAACATATAAGTTAAATAATAATTTTAGCATAACAATCTCGTTAATAATTTTTACCACTGGGGTACACATAATCAAAAATGAAATAATATAATACTATGCAATTGTGTTAAATAATAATAAACGTAAATAATAATTGATAATGTTATACAGATATTCTAAATAAAATAGAAAAATAATAATTATATTAACTCGGGAATTTTTCATCCGAGTGCTGACATCAGTGCTTGAGGAATTTTTAAGTACTGCGTGAGTTGTATAGCTATATATACTACTAATATATATATATATATATATATATATATATATATATATATAAGTGTGCACCGGCAACGTTTTACGACGTTGCGTACGCTTTATCAATATATATATATTTACTTAATTACAATATATATATATTTACTTAATTTTCGTCAACATACGAAATAATATTCAATGATAATTAATAACAATTCTCTCACGTATCATTCAATAAATAAATAATAAATACAAATAAATAATTTTCTCCGCGGCGACCAACAACTACCGGGGGAGGCTAACACGTGAAAGTATATTATCCAGCAAAATGAATACAAAGTACTTACTCAAAAACAGCAAATCAGCAAAATAAAAATAAATTTTAATAATGAAATACTAATATCAATTATTCAAATTAATTCACCCAGTGAACTGTACTTATTTTCAACAAAAACTTTATTGCTTAGCGACAAAAACTCACGTCCGTACACAATGCTTATCCGTATCTTTCTCAATTAATTATCTAAGCCTCCACCTGTTGGTCGTCGCACACATTGCACCACCGTCGCCCTTAAGTTTTATTTTAATTACTTTTGTCAGCCCTGGGCCTTACTTAAATTAAAAATGTAAAATATAAAACATAAATCCTCTGACATCTGAATGATACATGGGAAATCATCTAATTATATGACCCATTTCGCCATATAATCTGGATTTTTAATAGTCAATAATAAATTAAATTAACATTCTTTCCAAATATTAAACATCAATTAACGTCATCAGTTGGATGACAAGTTTAAACATAGTAATATGTTGACAATTGTTGGGGCATAATATAACGCTGGATTATGCATCCCAACTAATTCAAAATTATAAATAAATACTTAAAATAAGCAAAAGTCACGCGTTTGTGTTTCAAATCATAAATTATAGAAAAAAAATAAAATTAAATCACACACGTGCTCTCTCATACCCTTTGCGCATGCGCGAGTACCGTGTACGGACTGCCGTCTCATCGGCGAAATGGCGGAATGCCCGCGCAACGATTCAAATTTAAATTTATAATTAAAATAATTAACTTAAAACTAAATAAAATCAAATAATTTAAATCGTTACGTGACAACTTTTCGTGGATTTATCAAAACAATTTTTCTGAGGATACACCCGTGATATGGTCACGCTGCACCGTACTCTTGGACACCTTCCGGAGTTGATTGTTGCTTTTTGGCGGCAAGTGGATTGGAGATGTGTTACACTTCTGCGGATGTTTACTGCTTTTCTTGACAGTTTTACTAATCACTTTCACTTTTGATTAATTTACGGTTGCACTCGAATGAAAGATTGTTGATTACCGAACTTTCAGATGAAAATAAGGTCGAAATAATGAGGCTAGAAGTTAGTACAGTTGGCCGAATCTGGCTTAGATTTCCCGAATAATCGAAACTCGGAATAAATGAAATCGTTCAAAAAAATCGCCTCGTAATCTGATAACACACCAACCGACCGAGAGAAGTTCATAGAAGATCGCACAATACGTCGGCTCCAACGACGGAGCTAATTATTTGGATTTTGGAAAGAATTATTTAGGAAGGATGGATTTTTCTGAAGCGTTAATCAAAAATTTAGAAGTTGCAAATCTAATTAAAAAAAAATAGAATACGGCAGCACTTCGCGTGATAACCGATGGGTCTTTATATACCCTCGAACTGTATAACTACTGGGAGAGGATTTTTGGACAACTGGAAGCATTCGAGTTTTTTTTTAGTCGGAACCGGGGGCATGGGTGGTCCCATTTTTAAAGGAACCAATATGCCTTAACTCGATTGTGAGTAGGTAAAAAACCTGGCCCCTTGATGAGTAAGATAGATACATAGTTCATTTGAACCTAAAGGAGATATAATTTATAAGGAAAAGAGAAGTAGGTGGGTCACGAAATCGTACTTGCTAGAAATTTGAAGAAGGCGGGATAAGACATTACAAGATGGGATGACGAGAAGGTGGAGAAATAATAGGTGAGATTTTCTTCGTTCTAGGCAGGATAGGGGAAGTGTATATAGAAGATGTGTAGCTAGGCCAGGGAGGTAAGGGGTTATCGATAAGACGAGACTCGCGGCTGCCGGTACTGGTAACAATGGCCACCTTGGACATCGTAATTTATAAGAAGTTCTTTATTGTTATCTCGGTTTTGTGTTTGATTTTACACAGCTGCCTCTTGTTAATTTTTTAGAGAATAGGTACAGCGGTAATATTTTAATTTATATACCTCAACGTTAAAACGCAGAGCAGTTGTTATCTATTACATACTGACTAGTACATACTGAGTTTAACATTTATATAAAAAAAGACGGATACTAGTAAGCCTCGGTAAACATAGGGTAGTTGGTGATGACTCACCGTGGGTAAAAGAACATAGCTGAGGAATTCGGTTGCTGTAATATTCAGATTCTGAAAAGAACCGACGATTACATCATGTAACTATACCCAGGTGGCTGAATTGAACAATCTTTCATTATGAGAGCTCGCGAGATAAGAAACGCAAGAACAAGGTTACCGAAACGGCTGCTCACAGGAGCATAGGTTTTATCTCTTATAATGGAACCTTATTAAAATTCCCTTAATTACCTCAGAACGTAACATCTGTAAACGAAAAAATAAAAAGTAGCTTAGAAGCTACGTACAACTGGTTTGCCGCTGATTATATGGAATTGGTTATGCTTGAATTAATATTATTTTTCACAAAGGACATTATTACCAAAGTTATGGGTAAAAATTTTACTAGAAATTTAAAATTATGTATACAAGAGGTCATAATACCGCTTATAAATATAATTCAAAATTGTCATGGTATTACATATATGAACTATTTGTATTGTTAAACTGTGTAAAATTTTTATTATTATAAGTTTAAAAAAACAGACCTTAACCTTATATAAATGTGTGTCTAAAATACTTTAAATAATACAGGTGAGAACCTTTAAATATTTCAATAAAATAAATTATAATACTTAATTTTAATTATATATTATTTTAGAAAATAAGTTATTTAAAAGACTTTATGATCTGAATTTAATATTAAGTAGATCTAAAATAATTTAAAAACGATTTAAAAAATGATAACATTACATTTACATATTATAAACTACGGTGAGTTACTTTAAATATTTTCCGTAAAATACTATGAATTATAATTATAATGAGTGTAATTAAAATTGAGTGATGTTATGTCAATATTTTTAATAAATTAATCACTTGGTAATCTTTAAATGAAGTCAGAATATATATATATATATATATATATATATATATATATATATATATATTGTGGTTTCTTAATATTATTATTAACAGTAAAACGACAGTCGCGATACCTCTATTACGAGCTAACACTTGCCTGTCATACAATTGATAATGAATCATACTAATTTGCACTCGTTTAATGAATGTTAACCTATCAACCCACGGATGAAGCCTTTTGACCTCTGAGAAGCGTTAAGTAATTCAAAAGTTCAAAACACCTGAAAATTATTCAATAGTTTTAAATATTTACCTATAAACTAATACATAAATTTAATTTAATTCAAATAAGGTTATTAAGCCTTGAATTTTTAATTAAATGACACATTTTATTTGAAAAATTTTTAATTTAAGTAAGTAGTTCTATTAAGCTGTGAAGCATACATTTAACGAGATATAAATCTGCGATGAAGTGTAATTAGAGATTTCTCCCATAGACAGCCTCAGTAACTTAGCAATGCGTTACGCAGTATAACTTTAGTACTCAGTGTTAGAGTACGTGAAAAGTTGAATAAAATACAAAAACTTAACAACTTTAAAACGAATAAATAACTACAATGGCTGTTTCCATAAGGATGCGTTTTTTATACTCTGCCTGCTAAATTTGGAAAGACACGTAAGTTGAAATTTGAAATTTGAAATAATATTTTTGAGATACAATATCAATAATCGTCTGTGTTTAGATCCTGAAACAAGTGTACGAAATCGTTGGAGACCTTTGTTAAGCACTGTATTCACCGCTTGAAAGTCTGAATATACTGGATAATATCAAAAAGTTGACGGAGTGCAATTTACCAATAACAGTGGAGCCACTTTATGCGAATTTGGAACAAACTCACGATGTACAACTTCAGCTGTACCTCTAAAATAAGTCATATTTAAAGTATAATAGAGAATATGATTATCCTGTCGACATGGGCCCTATAAACGATTTACACGAATGCATAAAGGCTATAATATATTAACCATATATATTTAATGATTATAAAGAATCGTAAATAAATATCCAGTGCTATCATTACTGATAAATATATGATTTTGATTATTCAATTAAACATATACTAAGTATTTTTATTTCTATTATAAACCTAAAAGGTACGTAAAACTCTATGTCTATCTAAATATATATATATTCGACTGTTTAAAAAAAAAAACAACTATTTTTTTTTTACTTTATTATATTGAAAATATTGTTAGAAATGACGGAAAAAAAATACTGTGGAAGTTTGAGCTTTTAATATCAATATTAACAACTGCCGCATTGCAATTTTCTATTTCCCGTTTAAATAACATGGGAAAATTTTTTTTTAAGCTTTGGAAATTTGTAGCTCGTGGTGGGACCAATACTTTCAAATGTTCAGACATGTCCTTATGGGAAATTTGACGCTCTACAAAAAAGGTCTCTTATAATTTTTCGATATTCTTATTTCTTCAAAAGTTCTTCAAAGTTAAAGTTAGATTGATGATAAATTCTTGCATTTTTTTAATTTTTTGACGCAACCATCAAATTTATGAGAAAATTTTGTCGGAATTTTTTTGTAGAGCATTTTATTCACTATATCTTATCTGAAAGAGAATTTTCGATATTTCTCACAAGTTGTGGATCATTTGCAATTTACTAAAAATTTTCTTAAATAATCTACATTTTGTTGCTTAAAATCAATTATATTTTTCAAATTTTTTAAATTTAAGTGAAAAATTTATGTTTTGAAAAAAAATTTTCATGATACCAGTATCGAAACTTGAAGTTTCAGTGTCTCTATAGCCCGTCGCATCAAGTGAATTCCAAGCCGATGCTGCAAACAACTGCTAGCGAATTCGTAGTTTAAAAATACATTCATACAGCGGGCAGAAACATGCGTGTTTCATCCCTTGGGAAGAAACGCAATTGTTTCTGCCCAGTGTCAGTTATTTTTAATGTTTATTTGCAGCCTTATTACTCTCACTGGTTTACTTTCCACTTCAGTTCATTCATTTCATTTTTTAACTGCCAGTTTTAATTAACTAAATAAAATTACTAAAAAATGAGTGAGAATAATATTTTTGTCTTAAATACTATTTAATAAATGACTCTAAAATACATATTTCTCATTCTCTATTAGTTCTCCACATCATTGGGTTGAAATTAACTTGTTTTTTACTGGCTACTGACACTGAATCTTGAAGTTCCGATGAAGGTTATCTTGAAAAATATAGTGTGTAACTCAGAATAAAACACGATTTCATACTAGGGTGAGATTGGCTACTCGAGATGCAGGCGAGGGCTGACGTCACCCGCAGTCTGAAATCGTCTCGTTTTATCCCTTGTCACACAATATACCATTTATTACAGTTGGGATATTTTTCTATATTCACTTATAACTAGCAATTAAGTTGAGAATAATTCCCTGCAAGTATACGCAACTCACAGTAACTAAACGCTTAACAATGCGAAGATATTACACGCCGAGAATTTCACGGTATTTTTTACATCAAAAATTTATAGAAAAATTACTATATTATAGTAAATGAGGACAGTATGGATTATTGAATAAATTCCGATAACGTAGAAATTTTTAAAATACATCGAACAGAATTTAGAAGGTGCATTGTTATTTTGTCAAAGCAACAGATTAATAAATTTGAATTTCTTGGACACAATTTAATCTGTTGCTTTATCAAAATTACAATTCACCTTGTAAATTCTGTTTGATGTGTTTGTTACGTGTGAGCTTACACTTTAATGTTCTTACTGCATGACCGAACTTACCGAACTTACGATGTCTAGATCAGCATCTCTAGAAATTTAATAGGATATTATAAAGGGTATGGGTCGCTCAGTGAAGGAGTGACTATATGTGAATTATATGGATATTTATTTATTGGGCGTCCCCAAATATGGGAGTACCCAGAAAAGGCCCTGAGAGTCTCTTTTACAAATCTAAGATAGAATTAATAATACGGATACAAATACAATATCTTTATTTGACAATAGCGGAATTAATTGTATTCTTATAGTGATCGGTAATTATAGCAGTAAAATATAGGAGCTACAATATTTATGCGCGAGCAGACGACTATTCGAATCAGCTTAACTATGGTAACTAACTCTTTTCTGTGATTGCATCTTTTACTTCGAAAATATCACTCCGCCATTTTCCATGAGAACTCTTTTCTTGCTGCATAAGAAAATATCCCTCCGCAGTCTCCAATGGAACTCTTTTCTTCCCACAGTCAAAACTGCTGACCACGCAAAACGTCTGCTCGTCACGTTGTGTTATAAAAGTAAGACTTAATGCGACTAATGTAATGCGATACTTATGTTTAGCTGTATAGCGCCTAATGAAATGCAATCAAATATATTACTTTCTGAATTTAGATTCATCTATTTATTATCCGTTAATTACCAGTAGGCGGATGGGCGTCAGCCAACCCGTCACAGTGTTTTACAAATTTTCACGTTATCAGTAATTTGTTCAATAATTCCGTACTGTTCTCATGTTACTATGATATAGTAATATTTCTATAAATTTTTCATGTAAAAAGTTGTTACGTCCGAAATGACACAACATAGAATTCAGTCCCTTATTTTGAGTCAAGACACCGAAGTCCTTTACTCGGGTAACGGGGACCACGTTATTTGGTGCCGAGCATGGATATAGATAGGAGGAGAGTGTATGTTCTTAAGATTAGTAATAAAAATGTCAGGACTTACTACTTTGCTGGTTTATTGGTAATTAGGTTGAAGATGTACAATTTGATGACGATCACAATGATCAGTGGTGGCTGGACAATACACTCGGATGCTCCCGGTTTTCGCTGCTGTGGCGTGGCGGCGAGTAGATTGGAGGCGTTCTACGTTCTGCTGGTGTGGTTGCTTCTTTTGCAAGTTCACTAATCACCTTACCTTTATTTAATTTTAGAACTACTCTCGAATGAAAGATTGTCGATAGTCGAACCTTCGGATGGTAATCAGGCCGAAATAACGAGGTTAGAATTTAGTATGAGTCACCGAATCTGACTTAGATGTCCCGCACAACCGAGGTTCAAGATAATAAAAAAAAGTTAAATAAAAAAAATGAAACTGTTCAAGAAATTGCCTAGTAATTTAATGACTCCCGAATCGACCGAGAAAGTTCACGAAAATCGAACAAACATTGGCTCCAATGACGGGTTAATGGGTTGAAAATTGGTTTAACTGATTTATGTAGACGAACGAGTTATACTTCTGGAGCGTTGTTCAGAATTTCTAAGTTGCAGATTACTCTGAGAAGAAGAAAAGAAAATATGGAATACGGCGACTGCTCGCGTGGTAACCGATGGGTCTTTATATACCCTCGAACTGAATAATTACTGGAAGAATATTTCGATCAACTGGGGGCTTTAAGTTCTTTTTTTTGAGTCAGAAACAGGGGCATGGGTGGTCCCATTTTTGAAGGGAACCAATATATCTCAACTTAGTTGTGAGTGGGTGGAAAACCTGGCCCCTTGATAAGGGAAATAGATACATAGTTCATTTAGACTAAAGAGAGATACAATCTACAAGGAGGAGAGAAGTAGGTGGGCCCCGAAATTGTACTTGATAGAAATTTGGAGGAGGTGGGATGAGATATCACAAGATGGGGTAACGAGAAGGTGGAGAAATAATAGGTGAGATTTTCTTTGTTCTAGGCAGGATAGGGGAAGTGTATGTAGAATAAGATGTGTAGCTAGGCCAGGGGGATAAGGAGTTATCGATAAGGCATGACTCGTGGCTGCGGGAGCTGGTAACAATGGCCACCTTGGACATCGTGATTTATAAGAAATTTTATTGTAATCTCGGCTTTGTGTTTAAGTTTACACAGCTGCCTCTTGTTAAAATTTTTAGAGAATAGATACAGTGGTAATATTATAATTTATACGCCTCAACGTTAAAACACGAAGTAGCTGTTATCTATAACCAGAACAAAGAATCATAGAGTAAGGAAAAAGACTATACCGAGTTAAATTTTAATAAAATAAAAAGACGAGTACTGGTAAGTCTCGGTAAACATAGGGTGGCTGATGATGACTCACTGCGGGTAAAAGAACGCAACTGAAGAATGCAGTTGTTATAATATTCCGATTCTGAGAATAACCGACGATCGTCTCAGGTTACCATGCCCAGGTGTCTGAATTAAACAATCCTTCATTATGAGAGCTCGCGAGATAAGGAAGCCAAGAACGAGATTACCGAGACGGCTGCTCATAGGTTTTGCCTTTTATAATAAAACCTTATTAAAATTGACTCAATTACCTCAGAACGTAACAAAGTACTATAAAATTCTCTGCGTGTACTCAAATCAAAAAAGCTCGGCATTTATCTAATTGTTGGGTAAGCGCAGCGTTGAAGCACATTAAATCTAGATAGAGTAATTTAATTGATCCTAATGTTACGGTACTAAGGTGACCGTACCGGCTTAGCTCTGAAGAAAGGCAGGTAATCAGGGACAGAATAGATGAATTGTTAAAAGCAAATGTTATTCGTCCGAGGTGTTCTCCTTTTTCTAGCCCAATATTGCTAGTTAAAAAGAAGGATGGTTTGGATCGTCTGTGTGCTGACTATCGTGGACTGAATGATAATACTGTTACCGATAGATTTCAATTACCTTTTACTGCTGACCAAATTGTCCGACTTGGCGGTGCAATTTGTTTCACGTGTTTAGACATGGCAAGTGGGTTTCATCAAATGCCTGTTCACTCCGAATCTATCGAACGAACCGCGTTTGTAACCCCTGATGGTCAATATGAATACTTAACAATGCCTTTCAGTTTGAAAAATGCGCCATCTGTTTTTCAACGAGCTGTCATGAGAGCTCTCAGAAAACTCGCGTATTTATATGTTATAGTTTATCTCGATGATATTATGATAATTGCATCTACAATAGAAGAAGCTTTAGAAAGAATACGAGAAGTGACGAGTATACTAATCGAAGCTGGATTTTCTTTTAATTTTTCAAAATGTTCATTTCTAAAGACCTCTGTTCATTATCTCGGGTATGCAATTAAGGCCGGTGAAGTCCGACCCAACCCTCGTAAAATTTCAGTGCTAACAGAACTACCTGCACCACAAAGTGTCACTCAGCTGAGACAATTTATAGGCCTTTCGTCTTACTTCCGTAAATTTATACCTAAGTTTTCTCAAATATTGAAACCTTTATAACAATTAACATCAGGCAATAAAAAAATATTTAATGGATGACTTTACATGAAAATATTCGACAAAAAGTAATCTCAGCACTGACAAACGAACCAGTACTTATGATATTTAATCCGAGTCTTCCGATAGAGTTACACACGGATGTTAGTTCCGATGGTTATAATGCAATTCTTATACAACGATTAAACGGTTTAAATCGAGTTGTCGAGTATTATAGTAAAGCAACTAGCAAGGCCGAGTCGAAGTATCGTTCATACGAGCTAGAGACCTTAGCAATATTTAATTCTGTTAAATTTTTTCGTCATTATCTACGCGGTCGTAAATCCACAGTAATAACTGATTGCAACTCGTTAAAAGCATCTCGTAGTAAAGTTAAATTGACCCCAAGAGTCCATCGCTGGTGGGCATTCTTACAAACTTTTGAATTTGATATCGTTTATAGAGAAGGCAAGCGTATGTCTCACGTAGACTTCTTTTCGAGGAATCCTATTCCAGTAAAATCGCACGAGGAATTTAATAAAGTTACTGAAAAACGTATTAACATCGCAGAAATTTCTAATGATTGGCTTCTCGTGGAACAAAGACGCGATTCTGAGATATCTGAAATAGTAACAAAACTTGAAAAGAACGAGTTAGCTGAAGACCTCTCTAAAACCTTTGAATTGCGGGATGGAGTTCTTCATCGAAAAATTCAAAGGCGTGGTAAAACACTCTGTTTACCAATCGTACCACGTGCTTTTAGGTGGTCAGTGATTAGTCACTTACATGAGTCAATTATGCACTTGGGATGAAAGGAAACACTTGATAAGGTTTGCGAGTATTATTGGTTTGAAGGAATGACAAAGTATGTTCGTAAATTCGTAGACAACTGTTTTGCTTGCAAACTTTCCAAGTCAAGCTCAGGTAAAACTCAAGTTGAGTTGCATTCTGAACCCAAGACCAGAATTCCTTGGCATACTGTGCACATAGACAAAACAGGTAAACTGAGTGGTAAAAGCGATTCGAAAGAATATGTTATTGTCGTGATAGATGCCTTTACTAATTTTGTGTTGTTACATCATACTCGAAAAATAGACACGGCAAACACTATCAAATTCTTAAGTCGAGGTGCATCCTTGTTTGACCCACCCACTCATGTAATAGCAGATCAAGGTAGATGTTTTACAGGTAAAGTGTTCAGTCACGAGCTTGATTAATTTGAATCAAGCTTCGCGCATTTCCGCTCGGTTCGGGAGTTGCCGAGCTCGCTACTGACTGAAGGTCAGAATAGTGCCGGGTCACTCGCTAGTTGGGCCCGGCACATACAATGTCTAACTCAGGATCGTGTCAAGACGTCCTGAGAACCCGCTACAAGCTGACCAATCACAAAATACGTTTTATATTGGTCAGCCTATGAGAGAGCTCGCTATCAACTGATACCTGTTGGCGCGCTTTTAAGCCAATAGGAAAATTCGTTATATGCAGCAAGGCTGCCACGTCGACACCAAGCTCCTCGACGACTCAACAACGCTACCACCAATATTTTCTACAACGTGTTTTTGCTACTTGCAACCTCGTGCTTGAACCGCTTCAGTAATTAACTTGTGTGAAATTATAACTAAATCGCTACGCTCAATTATCCTCAATATTTAGACAGTATATCAAGGCTGCTATTTATTGAGAATAAATAAATTGTTCTTTCGCTAATAATTAATTGTTAATTAATTATTGCTGACTTAACCGCTACTGACCACGTGTCAATTTATACGTGAATAAAATAACTGTGAGTTTGCATTCACTATCGCGTATTAATTTCTAGTCGCATTCCCTTGAACATAAGTTCTCATAATTTTTAAGGTGTAAATAAATGTAAATAAATCTATAATTTATTTTGTGATTAAATCTGTGTAATTTTTAATTGTTCAAGTAACCTCGCCTAAACCAGATCCAATTATTTTATTCGCTCATTTTACATAAAGAGTTTCAAGAATTTTGTAAATCTCAAAATATTAGATTACATTTAACAGCAACGGGGGCCAGTAGAGCGAATGGTCAGGTTAAACGAGTAATGAAAACTCTTAAAAATATGTTCACTACAGTTAAAACAAACAGGCGCTCATGGCAACCGGCAATAGATGAGGTTCAGTTAGCGATGAATTGCACTACCAATCGTGTCACTAAAGCTAGTTCACTAGAATTGTTAATTGGTAGAGTAGCGCGACCATTTGGGTTAGTAGTCGATAATAATCAAAAAGAAGTTGATATCTCTAATGTAAGACAAAATGCGATTGAAAATATAGAAAAGAATGCTAAATATGATAAGTCTAGGTTTGATAAAAACAAAGCAAAGATAATTAGATTTAAGTTAGGTAATTTTGTTTTAATTAAAAACGAAGAAAGAAATCAAACTAAGCTTCATCCAAAGTTCAGAGGACCATTTATGGTAGTAGAAGTTCTCGATAATGATCGCTATACTTTAAATTCTTAAGCTGTAACAGAACTTACAAATATAGTCATGAGAACTTAAGAAAAATGCCGGAAAGTCATATTCCTAGCGAGTTAGATGTTTCAGATGGGAGTGTTGATGAAAGAGACTCTGAGGCAGGGCCTTAAGCCACCAGGGGAAAGGTCATGCACTAATGACAGTAAAGATCGCATCCCTTGCACCAGAGTGTAGTCGTAACTGCAAACCGGGAGTGGTTTGAACAGGGCGCGATAGACAACTGGTGAAGTGGCGGGGGTCTGAAGTTTTTGAGAAGTCGCACTATACGTATCATGCTGTGGCAGTTGATAGTATGGCGGGGGCTTAGATAAAAGATTGCATAGTTGTGGCTATGGCAATATTGGACAGAAAGAGATCGCACTACTTGCACCAGGGTGTAGTCGTAACTGCAGACCCGAAGTGGTTTGAACAGGGCGCGATGGGCAACTGGTGAAGTGGCGGGGGTCTGAAATTTCTGGAAGTCGCACTACACGTATCATACTGAGGCAGTTGATAGTGTGGCGGAGGGCTTGAACAAAAGAGTACCTAGTTGTGGCAACTATGGTAGTATTGGACTGCACGTGGCATGCAGGGGTCATTGAGTGTGAGGATCTATGGTGGACGAAAATTCGAACATGGTGAAACAACTTCTGGAGGAAATTATGAAAGGCATACTTAAGAGATCATGTAGTAAAATTAAATATAACGTTAATGAAATACTGCTGAAAGCTTTTAACATCACTTTAGATTACTGAACTGGATAATGAAATACAAAATTTGGAATTATGTTACATTGTCAATAGTAGTAAATACTCGAGGACGCGTGATCATCAGGATGGCCGTGTCGGAGATGAAAGAATAAAATGGGGTTTTCCAATGAGACGAGAAATTCCCAACAGTCGAGACTAGTTTTTATAGTAACAATTAAATAATAAAATTTAAATTCTAGTTGTTTACAACTTAAGCAGATTATGTTTATTGCGGGAGGCTTAGGCTCGCTGTGACATCTGTTCACCAAACGTAGCCACGGTCACAAGATGGGTATAATAAGACACAGAGGACAAGATAGTAAAATAATATAAGACGGTTGTCCTCCTTTGAATATTTTGACAAAAAGGTTTTTAACGAAGAGTACAAAGTTCTGGGACTAGTTGAGTTAGTTCTGATCGAGCATTCGTTATGGGGATACAAGTTATCCTGCTGACCGTACATTCGTTTTCGAGCCTAGTTTACCGTAGTACTCCTATATTGTCGAATCTGAGTTTATTAATAATATTATCGGGCGATTGTATATTACGGCTAATATCATATATTATTAATATTTTAGTTTAATCAATTTTGAGTGTAACAACTATTGAGCTAGTTACTATTCTGTTTGTATCAACATTTGTGAGATATTATCTTTATTATACTGATTTTCTAGTTATTATTATTTGTGAACAATACTTTGATATTAAATCGTTGTTTTGTGTAATTATTATTTGTTTATATTTTAAATAAAATGTCAGGACAAAATAATTCCGATACTCTGGGTAGTGACCCTATACCCCCTATTCCTTCGACATATATCTTTAATATAAAAATGAATCGCAAAATGTGTTGGTAAGCGCATAACTTAACAACGCCGGGACCAATTTGGCCAATTCTTTTTTTAAAATCTTCGTTGAAGTCCAAGGATGGTTCTTACGGCGAGAAAAAATCGAATAATATTCGGGAAAACCCTTAAAACAGCCCTTTTCTTTTTCACATACAAACGTTGTCTAACTAAAACGTAGAATCAATTTGAGCTTTATTGCTATTATATAAAGTTCATATTAAATTACAAGCACTCACTGTTATCTAAGAAATGTATATGTGTTCCTAACGTCAAAAAGTAAATTTACACTTTCTTACCGCTATACAAAGTTCAAATTCAATCATATCTATCAAAATAGTGTGCGTGTGTGCGTTGGAGCACAGAATACGTCGTTGGAGGATTTAATGTCGCGTTCCGAAACTAAAAAAAAGTGATCGCGAACCCGACCAAATTGAATAGTCACAAAATATAATAATAACAACTTGGTCGGCTTCGCGATATTATTTCTTTTGTTTCACTTTCGGCAGGCGACAATAAAAAATAATTATTTATTAATTAATTAGTAATAATTTTACTGTGGAAGAAAATTTTGATAATAGTTGTGTGTCAGATAATTATTAACAGTAAATTCCGAGCATGCTATTATTTTAAGACATTTTTCTTAAAAATAAAGTGGAATATAAAATTTAAAAAATCAATAAAAAAATAAATCCCATCGTTGTCCCATTTAGAGCATAGCTGGAAAAGTTGTAGAATAGGTGACAGTTTGCTGTGAAAAAATTATGAGGGAAATCGATCAGTACGTGTTTTTTGAAAATCGACAATTTATACTTAAAAGTTAAAATTTCAACAGAAGCGTGATTCAAAAATTTTTTTGATATTTTTTATTTCAAAGAAATCTAAAAACAATCATTTTTTGACTCTTTAAAAATTTTGTTTAACCCTTTTTTCACGAAGTTACAGGCATTTGATAGAAAAATCTCTTCATTTTTTAAAATTCGATATCTCGAAAACGGTTGGAGGAAAAAATTTGAAAAAAAATCATGAAGACCTCTTTCAACCTATGCTGAAAGATAAAAAAATCAGAGGTTCAAAATAACTTATTGAGCCACACCGTCCATCGTATGGTATTACACCAATTTAATATATAGTGGAAACCTAAATCATGCAAACCTTCTCAATAAGACAATTTATAGATAAATTGAGAAAAATATAGATAGCTCGAACTGGGAATCGAACTCAGACCATGTCGGTATCGCACCGAGTGCTCTACCAGTTGAGCTATTCGGCACTATACTATATTCCGTTCAATTTGATCTATAACTTATTGAGCCACACCATCCATCGTACGGGAATACATCAAATATATATGTATATATATATATATATAGATATATATATATAGATATATATATATATATATTTACGAAACAGTAAAGTTTTGTTTCGAGCACGTCTCCGCATGTATTATTACTGCCAACCTACAATTTAAAGTTATTATTACTGAATTCATAAATGAAACTTGTTAATAATTTGTCATTAAATTTTAGAGAAATCAGCATAAGCAAATTTAAAGTATTAATTATTTATATCAGTTATTTTAAAAATCTTATATGGTAATTTTTAAATTACTATATTTCTCTTGCCGCCAAAACGTAAGTTATTGTGGTTATTTGTAGCCGCCGTTTTTAGCGTGATCTTGAACTTTTCCATTGTCTTTATTGTGTTATTTGTTTATTTGCATTCATTTTTATATTACTGATATTGCAAATTTATTAAAAGTTATAAAATATGACAAGGTAAAAATTTTCAATTACTGCATCAGCTATTGTATTTAATATTTTAAAAATTTTATTTATTTTATGATTTTGTAGTGTTCCTAATAAGCTTTTGGCATTGGTGAAGTGGGTAGGAGGCATAGATGATAAAAAGTATACACCAGGAATAAAAGTCAGTCATATTAAATACTTTAATTATGAAAAATTCAAATATGATGAATAGGACCCAGAAAAAGTTTATGTGGTAGAATGGCATGATGTGCCTAAAGAACCCCTAGGTGGGGAGATTTGTTACAGTGCCAATGTCATCGCAGTGTCACGTAGTATTATAAAACAATGATTAGCATTTATTAATGACTAATTAGTATACTAACAATATCATTATATTATTTATAGGCTTGATGGCTGTGTTGAATAAAAAGTTAAGGGCACTGGATGGTATACAGTCCCTGAGACGTGTAGAGCAGAAATTATTATTATTAAATGATGATACTGACAGACAGAAGAATTTAACTGAATCAACTGATTGATAACCTCAAGTAAAATTTTAAAATTATGTTTGAAAATAAATAACATTAAAATAACAACTACTTAATATAATATACTATTACTGTATAATTAATGTAAATTAATTTACTGATGTCTCAAATAATTATAAATTATAATTATTTATTGGTATAGGTAATAAATAGTGATAATGACAGTACGCGTGAACCAATAGCAAAAAAAAACTTGTCAAATGATTCAGATGGTGCAATTGATGTGGATAATAATGATAATTTAAATACTGATAATGAAAAAACAGCTCAACAGGAAGTAAACATTTTATTTCAATAAAAAAAATTCGTATTAAATTACTTTATAAAAACTTATAATAATCATATTTTATTTTTTAAAATAAAATAGAACAAAATTTTTGATTTCGATCTAAAAATTCTGAATGAAACTATTGCAATAAAGAATAAAAGTACGGAACGATCGGTTGTTCAAGCTTCTAGCACCCAAGTTATAAATAATCCAACATATGTAACAGTAGAGCACTTGAGAGAAGGTACAATTATTTCAAATAAAATTTATAAATTATGCTATGTATTAGTATTTTAACTATTGTAAACAAAAAAAAATCTTGTGATTAATTGTAGCATTGATGGAAGTCAGATAAGAGATAAGTGTATCATTAGTAGCTGGTAGTAGTTCAGTTGAAAAACAATCATCGTCTGTTGACTATCCGCAATCAAAAAAAGAAAAGATGGTAATTCTAGATTTCAATACCCATATTATCTTATATACCTGCAAAATAAATATTTATTAAAATTGCAAAATTAAAATTTTTTAATTGAAGAAAAAATTGGGCAATTCAGGGTCAAAAGTATTTATAACAGAAAACCAATACGCCTTGGCAGAATCGGCACCAATACCTACAGCAATGGCCACTACTTTATTAGTTTCTGTTTTTCCGAATAGTGTGCTTCTGATCAGTAATGTTAAAGGTGGGCCCCAAAGAACATAAGGGATTCAACTGTTCGTCATAAAGCTTTGGATCCAGAAAAGCTTCATGCTATAAGAGGTTAAGATATTTTCTTATATAGTTTCTTTCATTCATGAAAATTATCATTAATTTGGAAAGTAAAATTTTCAGTTCAATTTTTCGTTAGTTTAGGTGATGAGAAAAAAAAATTACATGAAGTAAACTTCGTAATTTGTTCATTTTTTAATTATTATAACTATATATTTTGAATCATCAAGTTAATCATTTCCATCTCTGTACTTTTTAATAATTAAGATTAAAAAATACTAATATTTACTCTATTTTAATTTATAATATCAATTATTACAATATAATTCTTACCCTTAAAAACTATAAAGATTTTCACAATTATACTTACTAATTATCAATCATTTTTTATTGCAACAAGTACTTGTTCATTAAAAAAAAAAAATACTTAATTATTAATTTAAAAAATAAAACAATAATTAGTTTAAAATATAAATGTGTGAGTAATTCAAATTTATTAAGGCAACCTAGTAATGTGTACCATTGATATACGCATATATATCCCCATGTATATACATTAATATATACTCAATTTGCGCAGGTTAATACATGCAAGTGTTACGTTCCCGTAATATTTTATTGATTAAATTAAATTAATTATTTTTCGTTCAATTAATTTTACGTAATGTAACAGAAGCGGTTACGATAAGAGAGTCGCCGTGGCTCGCGGATAGTCAAAACAGATAACGATGCATGAGACCCGGGCCACGACGATTCTCTCATAGGGAACCTGAGATGCAGCGTCAACATTTTGTCAACTTTGTTTGCTCTATTATATTTTTATAATGACTAAAATAGTCAGTCTTCGAAGAGAGCTCCTAGAGCTTGAACCTCTGCTTTGCGCTCTATATAGTTAATAAACTCCATAGTTAATTCTAAATTAATTTAACCTTATTGTGGGCTGCCAATTGGCACCCCAATATTTTCACCTACGCCATGGCCTGTCCATAACATTATTACCACCCAGGGGCGAGCGTTTATCAGCTGTTCCACCCTGTCCTATAACCCTGAGCGCTCAACAGCAATTCGGTTTTCCTTCAAATTTCCTGCCAATTTTCCTACCATTCACCTGTTATTGTAAAAATAATTATATGGAGTTGGAACCGGCAATGAAAATACTTTAAATCGCGAAAAATCACGGCCCACCAGGGATCTATAGACACTCTAACGAGGCCAAACCTGAATAAAATTAAATAATTAAAAATTATTTATATTTTTAATTAATTTTGGGTAATTTCCCAAAACGTAACACAAGCATATATACTAGCATGTATTTATGTTAGTATGCTGACATATATACACTTATATAAACCTGTGTATATGTATGCATATATGCTGTCGCATATGTAACGGTATATATATATATATATATATATATATATATATATATATATATATTTATATATATATGCAGACATATATGATGCCATATATATACCGGTATATATGTGTATATGTGCTTACATATATATATGTTGACGCAGAAATAATTGTGAACCACTCATAAAATTTTATAATATTAGTATATACAGCACAGTATGATGCTGTACATCAGGAAAACAATAATATTTTAAAAAATTTTTTTTTGGTTTCGTATATACTTCATTTTTGGATTCAGATACATAATGATAATTGTCAGACCTGGCTTTATAATTTGCTAATATCAGTCACTTCATTGACCCATTTATACTTATGAGCCATGAATATTCTAAGAGATACTTATGAGCCAGAAATATTCAAAAAGACACTTATGAGCACACTTAGTAACAAAACGTTTGTGTTCATATCTGAAACACAACGGCTCATAAGAAATAATAAGTTATTTCATGATTTGCATTGACAAAATTTATTTTATAATTTAATTGATTATTTAGGTAGGAGTGATAAGAAGTGGCAAAAAAAATATATTCAGCTAAAAGTGGTTTATAGCTGACGAAGTTTTGCTTCTCGAAGAAAAAAATTCATTGTCATCTATGCCCCTTTAGTTTCGACTTTTTAAATCACATTATTTTACAAAGTTTTAATTGTGTTGTTTAATATTGAGTGCTGACAACTGTTTTATATACAATAAATTTTTCTTTACCATTACATTCGTATATTTATGATATCTAATGATTCTTGTCAACCATTTAATGTGTTATGTTATTCTTTATTTAATAATCAGATAATAAATTGATGTGAAATTTCAATCAAGTCATATTAATCAGTATCATATATCTGATATTACAATATATCAACCAGAGTTTAGAATTAAGATTTTTCGAATGGTCTCATAAGTTTCCTTTGATGTATATACTGATAGATATATAATCAAAGTTGAAAGTCAAAGTTAAAAGTCAAAGTTGAATCTAAGCTAAAAAATCTACGATACATGCTGTTGGTTTCATATATCCCGTTTAGTTTATTTGATTATATATTCAACGGCGTCACGCGATTGTTGAAACCGTAGAGAAATTTATCATAGATCTATGTTTGGCATGATTTCCAAGCAGATCATGGTGTAGAAAGTCAGCAGAAATATTCATAAAATAACATTTTAATTAGCGGGATTTGTATATCAATGAGTAATTATTCGATCTAAGCTAATTAAAGTGCGATTTATGCAGGTAATTTCATTAATTGCGTTTAGTACGTTTGTGAATATGAACTATGACGTCACGCCTTTCGAAACTTAGAAAAACTTGTCATGGGTTTGTTCTTTACATAACTTGCAAGCAAAATAGCAGAAATATCTATGAAGAAATTTCTAATTAGAAAGATTTATATATCAGTGAATAATTGATTGATCTAAGCTAATAGACGGACAATTCATGCAGATGGTTTTATTATTCCCTTTTCGTATACTTGCTAACAGATAACAAGGCGACACGCTATTTTTCAATCCTTAGCAAAATTTACCATGGATCTAATATTTACATGATTTTCAGACTATATATCAGGTTGTTAAACAGCACAAAAAGTCAGCAAATAAGTTTTTATTCGCGCATTTCAAAATTGAATAATAAATTACTCTATTTGAGATGTTAAATTCACAATGACGCAGGTGCTTTCATAAATCCCGTTTAGTGTATTTGTGATCATGTACCACGGCGTGACGCTATATTTAAACCTAAGAAAAATTTGTCATAGATCTTTTCTGTACATGATTTGCAAATAAAATTGCACAAATATCAAGCAAATAATTTTTAATTAGCAGGTATTGCATATCAATGAATAATTATTCAATCTATGCTACTGAACAGACAATTCATGCAGATGGTATTATAATTTCCTTTTCGGATATTTGATAATATATATACATATGTGTATATATATATATATATATATATATATATATGTATGTATATATATATATATATATATATATATATATATATATATATATATATATATCAGCGTCACGCTATTGTTCAACCCTTAGTGAAATTGATCATCGATCTAATCTTCACATGATTTTCAAGTTATTTATCGGGTCCTTAAAGAGCACAAACATTAAACAAATAATTTGGTATCAGCCAGTTTACAATTTAAAAAAACAATAACTGAATCTAAGCTAATAAATTAACAATTACGCAGGTGGTTCCATAAATCTCGGTTAGTATATTTGAAATTATATACCACGGCGTGACGCTATATTTAAAACCTCAGAGGAATCTTTTTTTTACATGATTTGCAAGTAAAATAGCAGAAAGAGCTAGCATGTAATTTTGAATTCGCAGGTTTGGTATATCAATAAATGATTATTTGATCTATGCTACTAAATGGACAATTTATACATGATTTTCAAGTTATTTGTCAGGTCGTTAAACAGCACAAAAGTTAAACAAATAATTTGGTATCAGCCAGTTTTAAATTAAAAAAATCAATTACTGAATCTAAGCTAATAAGCTCACAATTACGCAGGTGGTTTCATTAATTCTGTTCAGTATATTAGTAATTTTATACCACGGCGTAACGCTATATTTTAAACGTCAGAGAGATCTTGTTTTTACATGATTCGCAAGTAGAACAGCGTAAGTATGTAGCAAGTTAGTTTCAATTCGCAAGTTTTATACATCAATGCAAAATCATTCGATGTAACCTACTAACTGGGAAATTTATGGAAGTGGTTTTATAAAACTCTTTCCGTATATTTGTGGATATAGACTACGGCGGCACGTTATTTTTCAATCCTTGGAGAAATTTGTCATGGGTCTGATCTTCATATCATTTCCGAGTTATTAATCAGGTCATTCTATAGCACAAAAGTTCAGCGACTAATTTGGTATCAGCGAGTTTCAAATTTAGAAAATCCACTGCTGAATCTAAGCTAATCAATCCACAATTGCACAGATGCTTTAATTAATTCCTTTTAGTATATTCGTGATTATATACCACTGCGTTTCTCTATATTTGAAACCTTAGAATCATTGATCATGGATCTACTCTTCTTATGATGTGCAAGTATAACAGCAGAAATATTCATAAAATAATTTTCGATTCGAAGGTTTTATACATCAATGCAAAATTATTCGATGTAAGCTACTAACTGGGAAATTCATGGAGGTGGTTTCATAAATCCCTTTTTGTATATTTGTTGATCTATTCTAAGGCGTCACGCTATTTTTCAATTCTTACCAAAATCTATCATGGAACCATTTTTTACATGATGTTCAAGTTATTTATCAGGTCGTTAAACAGTACAAAAAGTAAACAATTAATTTGTTATTGACGCATTCAAAATTTTAATTATCAATTACAGAATCGAAGCTCATAAATGCAAAATTACGCAGGTGGTTCCATAAATCCCGTTTAGTATATCCGTAAATACATACCAAGGCGTCACGCTATTTTTCAAACCTTAGTAATATTTGTCATGGATCTATTATTTACATGATTTGCCAGTTAATCATCAAGTCGTGAAACAACACAAAAATTCACAAAATTATTTCTAATCGCTCGTTTCTAAATCTCTGCATTATTTTTCAATTTTAGCTTATAAAAGCACAAATAACGTTGGTAGTTTAATAATTTTCTTTTAGTATATTTCTAAATCTATATTTTACGGCACATTGTGTCTATTTTTTTCTAAGTTATCAAACCATTGTATATATATATATATATATGGATATACGCTACACTATGAGTATATCTTATATACACATTCAGATGCAAAAAAGAATGATAAGTTTGTGAAGCCTGGCCTACAAAACTGCTGCAATCTGAATTCAGATATATTCTGAAGCCAGGCTCACAATTACCTTTTAGAAGATGGAAGTTGTGAAACCAGGCCTCACAAGTCCAAAAGTGGTCTCAGAACACTTCATTTTGTATCTGAAAGTGGTTCCACAACCATCCTTGCATCCACATATACTAGTGTTTATGCTTACATATATACTACCATATAAACATACATATATAATTGTATATATGATGGGATATATGCACACATATACGCTGGTGGGCAAAAAAATTATATGCCCGCATGTATACCACATATACGTAGCACATATGTAACATATATGTCATCATATATCTCAGTATATATAATTTTTTCGTGGGGGTATTGCTACGGTAATAAGCTTTATATACACTAAATGACCTTTCAACCTCAGCACAGGTTAATGGTGCAAATTTCATCCGCAGGGCGTCATTATTATTTCAATGATTTGATCAATTCCGCATCGTTCCATTAATAATAAATTCATTTACATTTATCATTCGTGTCAGTCCTCTGTTATTTTTGAAAACTTGGACGACTTTGTCGCAAATTTCGTAATATATGTCCATCTCTTCTTCAAATTCTCGTTTTAATTTTGTAATAATGTCACATACTTGTACTGAAATGCATCCTCTCTTTCGTAGTTGCTCGATAGCATCAACTAGGCACGAGAATTTAGCTGTGATATCATTGAATTTTTCCGTGTTTTCAGGCCTTTCTAAGCTTTCTTGCAGGTTTCTCATAGCTTCACTGTTGTCCACAAATCCCGTAAGAACTTCTCGCACTTTATCGTAGGGAAGACAGTAATACTGACAAGCTTGAATGCAGGTGCCCCATCGCATTGTTACTGGTCTTGATGGTAGAGGAATATGAGGAAGAGCGTTTTTTAATGCGTCAACCCGTGCTTTTGATTTTGAAAAAATTTCTTTGGCGTTAGCAATGATGTCATTTACTTCTCCATAACACTCTCTAACTTTTTCAGCAATGTTATGACAAGTGTGTACCAAACATGTCACATTGACAAGTTTGAGATAAGTTCTTTTCAAAATTTCTGTAGACGCTTTCATATATGGGTGATTCCGTTCTAACTGTGATTTTTTTTTATTAAAACTTTTAAGATTTTGAAATTAAACTTTTTAATTTTTTTTATGCACATTATTTATCTATTTTACTGTAAGAATAAAAATCTGAGAGAATTTTTACTACAACTCAAAAGTGTCAAGAACGAGAAACAAATTTCAAATTTTGCGTCCTATGGTACTGATATAAAATAAATTCGGTAGAAATTATGTGAAAAAATTATAGAATTCATTTATAAATTTTGTTGTAACACTTTTAAATTCTTTTTTTAATAATTATTTAACAGATTCATGATGATCAATAACGATAATCTTTATAATTCATAGCAACTATAATTTGATTTATAGAATTTACTAAGAAATAAATTAATTAATTAAATTAATAAACATTGAATAAATTAATTGTCACTTGTATCAGGTAGCTTTCTAGCTTGAAGTGTTGGTGCCATCTGTATTAACAAAAATTTTAATTAATGATTAAAATAATTTTACAGCTAATTATTATAATTATATGCTATTTTTATTACTATTCTACATGGTACTGACAGACACGGTACTGACAGTTTTATTTTAAATAACAACTGTAATTATTTGGTTATGTATTTGATAATATCCATTGACTGTAAAGTTTAGACTGGTATTAAGTACAAGAATTTAATATTTTGTTAAAAAAAAAATAAATAGTTAATGAAGTTTATCAATACCACGGTATCGACAAGTCAAAAAAAAAATTGTGTTATTATTATTTGAAATTTTTTATCATGTGAAATTTGTGTTTTTGACAAGTTTTTGACAGGTATCTATCTGCTCGAAAGTGTTCCGAAAGTGTTCTAAAAGTGCATCGAGAGTGCTCCGAAAGACACTTCCTAGGCACTTCCCAGACACTTCTCAGACACTTGTAACGGGTAAAACTGGGGTTAATTAAAAGTTATTAATTACTTGATAAGTTGAAAAAAATGAACCATCCAGAACCAGAAAAGATAAACCAGTAAATAGATAAGCAATATCTGAATGCAAGGAATTTCATAATTAGCCAATATTATTTTAAGTTAACATAAAATATCCCAGAAAGCAAAATTAGAAAAATATACAACCCCTTTTTGCTCGGTTTAGCTCGCCGGAGTCCGGGGTTAAAAACAAAAGGGGTTTTTCAAAACACAGACATTATTAAATATAATACTTTCAATTTTATTCAAATCAAGACCTTTACATAGGCTTCGAGCCCTTGTTCTACTACCAATTATTTAAGCAAGGTTTTCATCACGGTTTATTATTATTTTAGAATACGTACACATGGTTACGCGGTCAATTCCCTCACACACACACACAAAATTACGCGGACTAGTAACGCGGATCTACCCCCCTCCCAGATGCTTTAGGGGTGTCTGGTCGACTTCCCGTCGGCCCTGCACGAGTTCCCCTTCCCTGAGGGTAAGCGGATGGTCTCTGTCTAACCCCCACCTAATCGGCTAGTTTCACCTACCACCCCTTGGCAGAAGGCCTCAGAGTGGGGACCCTTAAATCTCCCCGAGAATCAAATTTCGCTTACCTTGGTCCGGTCGAACTCGGGGTAGTCGAAGTTCCAGATGTCGTCCAGGGAATGGTCTTCCTCCAGAAAACGTCTCGGGAGACTAAGTTGCCAATACGGGCTTTACCGAGCGCTTTTATTACCTGAGCCATCCGTCACACATACGGAAAAGGATAAATTTTGTCGCCCTCTAGCGTTGCTCTCTGAAGCGTAGTGATCGAGAAAATATTCTAAGTCCAACCGACAAAAATCAAAGGAAACAGAAAAACGATGAAATATTATTCAAGAGATTGAATTTCTTTTAAGTTTTGTGCTTTCATATCAGTGAGAATTGAAAAATATAATTTAACGAGATATAAAGAATGATTCGGAAAGGAAAAGAATGTGTTTAAGACTTTGAGTAAACATCTAAATACGGAGAAGCTTAGCCGTACGGCTCACACACTCGTGAGCGAACGGAAAGAGAATGAAAGAATACGCGATTAAAATACTAAGTTAAATTAAACTCTCTCACATTATTTTTTCATATTTTGTCTTATTTTGTATTTCTTTCAATCTCTTAAATCTTTTAAGATATTCATATGGAATCATTTTTCACCTTTTTTTCTTCTCCTTCAATTTTACTGGCTCGGGACTTAGAATAATTTTCACTCGGCGCGCATTCATATTATCATTCTATACACTCGTACCAATGTAATATCATACAAAATCTTAGTCATAATATAACACAGCCATAGTAAATAAATCAACAATAGTTATAGTAATAGTTTAAGTATCTTAAAAAGAAAACACAGTAGTAGTTAATAGAAATAATAGTAATTAAGTAATAGTTATAATACCAATATTTATAAGTAGATCACAATGAACATGTAGTAATTAAGTAACGTAGTTATCTAGTCATAGTTAATAAAAAAAAATAGTTTTTAAGTACGAATAGTCAGTAGAATAAACACCATAGTTTAGGTTTAGTCATAAGTAATAATAATAATAATACTAGTTATAAATCACATAGAAATAAGTCATAGATATAAGAATGAACTGTAGCATTAATACTAGTCATATTTAAATAATAATAATATTAACTCGTAGGAAATGGTAAAAAATAATAGTTATACGAAAAAAATAGTAATAAGTAAATTACACAAAAAAAAACTTGGTCCGAACGAACTGGTCTACCATCACACACTTACAGGCGAGATGCCAGAAAACTGACAAATAACCAATTTCAAGTAGCAAAGTTTATAAGCATAAATATCATTGGACTTGTAAACTTTAGGTGAATCTTCAGACGCAACCGTCCATCTTACGGCTTTAAATTACATTAAAAGCATACGTGTCATCCTTGCGACATCAGACGAATTCGTGATGGCTTAATCAGTTTCTTGTTCCAAGAGAGAGCACGTAGATTTAGTGATAGCAGTAGACGGATAGAGAAGCCGAATCTAACTCAGTAGTATATGCATGATGTTCTCCATCGTATCAGCTTAACCCACTCGCCTTCCGCCTCGTTCTATCATTCTATCCAACATGCGTTCGGGATCTAGCGCCACATATCTAATGGAATACAACCAGCTAGCGCCGGATTTTAGATATAGCTGCTTCATGTCACTCGTACCCCGACTTAACTGTCACACTAATTACCCAAAAAAACTTAAAAAATTTTTAAATATATTTTATGTTATTTAATTGAATTAAAAATATTCATGAATTTTTTTTTGTTTGGTTATAAAAGTTATCGGCAGGTTATATATTTTAGCTGAAATTTGAAACTACTGAATAAAATAGTCGAGTGTAGATAGTGTTAAAAAATGTGTGTAGTGCTGGAGAATTTGAAATCAGGAATCAAGTATACATATTATGGCAGGTTAGCAAGCTATGAAATAAAAATGACGATACCAGTAAATTTCAACAACGATTAGGGCATTCAAGTGGAAACGAAATACAAGTAGAGACTCGAGTCTTGGGTAAAAGAGTATATAGTAGTTATACCAGACAGGACGATATTTTTCATGAATTTATTAACGTCATGTTGTAGAACGACTTTATTATGACACTATTGGTGTGAGGCTTACTCATTTTTATCATTCGCCATATAACCACCTGTTTAAACCAGCATTTATGTTTTTTCCATTTTTTTCTATAACATATCTTTTAAAAATTATGTTCTAACATGACAGGAACTCTTGGCACTATTTCATCACTTCAGTGTTCGTAAATATTACTCAGATAACGTACTTTCAAGATAGTTCAGTAGACGTTTCATAAATTTCAAGGAACATGACGTTCGAGTCACACAAATTCAAATTCGAAAATTCATTAAAATTTAAAGACAAAGGTTATTGAACCGGAATTCAATGTTAACTTAATACATTAACCAGAAAGTGTTCCAATTTTTTCAGTTGGATCATAAACATTAGAATCTATGAGGTGATTAGTTTAAATCATTTCTTGCGACAAAAAAAGTTAACAATTCATAAGTAAATTCTAGAAATGGACATGACACGGTACTGACATTCAAGTGATATATAATAAGTTTTCTCTGAATGGCAAGTTATATAATAGAAAAATAATGTTAAAATATGTTCATCACTATCCAATGAACAGAAAAATTTTATCAATTGATAATTAATTAATGACCTGTGAGAACAAACAATACAGGACATTGAATATCACAGTTAGAACAGAATCACCCATATAGTGTGACATCAGTTAAATATAACAGAACTCGATTGGAATCAAACCCTCTTGGCCAAAATTCATTCAAAGAAGTTATTACATACGCAGCCATCTTTGCTGCGTTAGGCGTCTTGACTTCGCCGCATTTTATCAATCGCCCCGTTGACGCGCTATCTTCGCACAATGCACCAATAATAATATTGGTCACACATCGACGTTGCGAATCAATCGTTTCATCTACAGAAATCCAAATAGGATTATCTTCTATTGCTTTTCGTATTGCCTCTAAAGTTTCATTATAAATAATTGGAACGTAAGTTATACTCATTGTTGTTGGATCAGGAATTTTCTGTTTTGTATGAATTTCGAGAAATCTAACAAAATCAGATTGACACACTTTATCAAAACAATTATCAGACTTAATAGATACGGCAGTGAAATCTTTGAAGAATGGAGACTGTCTACTACTTAAGTTTAGCCCTCTTTTATACACACAAACACACACACGCGTATAGTTTAAATTCTCAATTTAGATTCTCAATATGTATATATATATATATATATATATATATATATATATATATATATATATTGTGACGTATTTTTCGTATGGGGGTCAAATCAAAGTGAACGTCACAAACACCAACTGATTTTACTGTATTTACGAGCATGGTAACTCAAGACTTAAAATTTAACGTGCAGGTATTAACGATTTTGATACAGATTTTCGATTTAAGTTATAGTTTAAGAATTAAATATGGAGTAACGTTTAGCTACAGTTATGGGTTTTGTTAAGAAAAATTATAGTAAAGACTTAGAATCAGAATAATGGGAATTTAGTATGGGATATTGTTTGAGATTTAAAGTTTGAGATAATGATAAAGTTTGAGTTTAGTTTACAGTTTGGAATTTTGAGTATGTGGAGAAGTCAGTGTTACCGTGGAGCGGGACTTGAATTAGTCACCCGGTACCATCTGATGATAGAACCTAGTTCTATCCCTATAAGACTTCTTGGTAGATTGCAGAGGTCTAGCTGAAATGCTAGCGCTCCAGTATAAAAGGAATCTGATGGATGCAGATTGGGATCAGTTTTGAGTTTTGGTTTGGCAGGCCTCAACAGTAATATTGTGACCATTGCTGTTGTGGAAGCCGTTTGGTCACTTTTAATTGCTTTTGTCTGACAGGCCTCAGAGGACAAGTCATGACCACTTGTACCGCTGAGGAAGTCATAGGTCACTTAGTTATAAGTTTTACGATCCCAGCTGAAGTCTGTTCCAGGAGAGCAACTACCAAGGATATCCATACTCAAAGTCAGGTTTAGTGAGTACGTTTGGTGAGGTATAAGCCTCCAGTTATCAATATGGTAGAGTTTGGGAATTGGTTTATGGATTTAGGATATAGAGGTCAGTTATAGATAATGATAAGATTTGGTTTTGGATTTTGATGATTGAGAAAAGGGGAGTCGAAGGGAGACCTTCGAAGAGTACGGACGTGAGCATTCAGCTCTGGTCGCTCGAAGCGAACAGACGTGTCCAGAAATGGCGTTACAGTTAATGGCATTGCGGAAGGCTACAGATTGAGTATTGTTATAGAAGTATTATTTAAAACAGTGTAAGACGTTACTCGATATTTTATTCATCAGTAATCAGGTATGAAATAATTATTATAATTATCAATAATTAATTGAGTTCGAGTTAGAGTCTTGAGATACGATGCTACTGTTTTAATTAAAGAAAATATTTAAGAACTGAGAGAATTATGAGAATATTGGTACAGTTTAGAGTCATGTTCACGATTTATTGTTACTATTATTTTACAAATAATTATAAGAAATATGTTTAATTATTAAAGCAATTGTCGTCTAATTGACGTCAATATTAGACCCATGTACGTTAGTTTTATGAGTTTTGTTAAAAGCGAATGTTCTAGAATATCGGTTTTATAAGTTATTGTTCCAGGTTACTGAATACTAGTTGATTGTTAATTAGCTTTAGTAATTAATTAATTTATTTAGATGTCGATTTACCTTTTTGTTAAGATTAATTTCATTATTATTAGATTCAGTATTTTGTTATAAAGAAGAATCGTTCGTACGAAGCTACAGTATTTTGTTAATTGTTAAATGGAGATTTTAGATTATTTGTTGTTTAATGAAAAATTGCAAATTCACTGATAATCTACATGAATTTGGAATGATGTAACCCGGACCACTCCCTCTCTCCATAAACCTACACACTGAGCGACACCATGGCATACCGTAACTCTGTTCTTAGTTTTCCCAGTCTCTGTTTTTGTTTTTGCTTATAAGTTCCGAGCATTTTGTTAAGGTTTAGTTTTTATTTAGTTGCGTGGTTTTGGTGATAATTCCACAGATCAAAAATTATCCAGTTTTATTTATGCGTGGTTTTGAGATAGTTCCACAGATCAAAAATTTTATCTAATCCTTAAGATTTACTGGTTTGGTGATTCCAGTGATAAAAATTACCTGGCGCCCTGATAGTCTTGAGACTGGATGCTAAGGACAGAGAACGAAGTTTGTAGCGCGGAATTAATAATTGTTTTTGTCGTTATCATATATGTATATATATATATATATATATATATATATGTATATATATATATATATATATATATGTATATATATATATATATATATATATATATGTATATATATATATATATATATATATATATATATATAAATAAATTCATTCTTCATTATGTATATAACAGAAACCATCAAACCAAGCACGTGTACTATTCAGTACCTTTGTTTTCGGTATATAGATAATGCACATGAATGCCGCGCAGAGAAAGTATATATGATATTATATCTATATAAATGTACATCGCGCGAAATTCGATAATCACTTCTTAATATTGTTATTTTTTTATAAATGAATAATTTTGTTTTGGTGTGTCATTACACTATTTATACCTAATTATTTATACCTAGATATTTTGGTTTTATAGAGAAGAAAAGCGTAAAGAGCTAAAAAGAAAAAAAAATGAATGCACGTCAAAGGGCATATTATCAGCGTCAGAAAGATTTGAAGAAAAATGAAGAAATAATATAAACAGTACCAAAATCAAATGCTGAACGTCAAAGAAAATTTTGTCAACATAATGCAGAAAAATCTTACATGGATATGTAATTTGATTTAATAATAATATTTATAATGATCCACAAGAGTCCACAACAAAATATGGGACTTCTATTGACGCGGTATTTTCTAGGTATTTAGAGGATATTAAGTTGCAAACTTATGTTTCTTATTTCAGTTGTCATAAACCTATAGTTCCGATGATAAATATTCCTGAATAACCAACAGCTACTGTAAGATAATAAAACCCACATGTATTGTAAAATAATAAAAATATTTTAAACAATATTAACTTTTTATTTATTTAATAAAAGAAACATTTGTTTTCTTATCGGTCACCACGCTCAAAAAGTGTGACTTGGATTAATATCAAAGAAAAATAAATACTGTAAAATAAAATAAATAAATAATTATAATTGCATAAGTTGATACAAAATGCATGCAATAGCTTTACCGTGGCAGTCCCCGAGTGCCACACGTCATTTTTTTTTTTTTACAAATAACAAATAAATACGTACGTAACTGGGCACGACTACAGGGGCTACAGTACGTGGTTCCAGATGGTCCTGAACCGTTGTATTCCGGAGGTAAGTACTAAAATAATTTAAATACATAATATAACAATACTCATACACAAAAAAAAATTTTATGACACTTTTCCTCTTTTTATAGCAACTCCTGATGCTATCCACGTTGGTAGCAGCTCCAGCACGACCCCTGAACCCAGTGGTCACTCTGGAGCTGATCACCTTCGTGTGGCGCGTTGCTCCTGCCCTTCCTCCTGAATTGGAAATAGTTCGCGGGTTCTATCAACCTAGGGAGGGCACAGCACCAGAGTATGAATTGTACGTACCTCCGAATGTCGAGGAGGTGGAGATATTGGCAACTTTTTTGAGGGAGATGGTAGAAAGCCAGTTCCGTTAAGTACTTTATCATGATTTTAAAGAAAAATTTTAAATATCTTTAAGATTAGATTCAAATTTCTTTTTATCGATTTTTCTAGGGCTCGAGCTGAGGTCCCCGCTGGAAGTGAGGAGGAGTAGGGAGGAAAAAGGAAGAATAGATAGGAAGAGGGAAATGGGGAGACGAGAGAAAAAGAACAAAACTTTTTTAATATATAGAAAAGAGAATTGTAGAATTAAGCTTAAAATAAACAAAAAAATTTTTCTAAGTAAACCTAAATAAAAATTTTTTGTATTTTTTTTTTCTTTTGAGGTCGATTGGTTGCATTCTATTGCCCCTTTCGTCCCCACTACTGATTCACAGGGTGTAGTTACGATATTGCTGGACGTAATTATTATTGTTATTTATTTCTCTTAATTATCTAGTTTGATTTTTTTTCTTTATAAGTGTAATAATATTTACAGTATGCTGTCACTCACTTGTATTTGAATTATACTGACGATTATTTTCTCAATCGTCGGACTTTGTTGGAAAGTTTGAGTGATATTCGAGACATCAGAGAGTACCGAAGAAATCTTTGATTTTTAAATTATCGTTTAGAAGAATTTCCTTTAATTTGGCTATTTAAATGTTAATTCAATAATAATTTATTAAAATCATTATTAAACAGTCGAATTGTAACAAGGAAATTTTAGTAATAACCTCCAGATTTTCCTCATTTCAAAATTTCTTTTCTAACGAGTTTTTTTTTTCAAAAACTAGAAAAGATTTTACGTTCTATTACTAATTATTTAGATTAATTTTTTTTTTTAACGTGGTTCCATATTATTGTATTGAACGTTTCTGTCACCTAGCCTCTCATATTTCAGCTAATCGTGACATTCTTACCTCAAGACTGTCATTCAAGTGTTTAACTTTGCACAATTAACATGTCTTTATCGTTCGGGCAAAAGTATGACCTTGACGATCTGATTTACTATTTTGTTAGATCGGACTTAGAATTTGCCTATATTAGGCAAATCTTTTCAATTTGGAACCCGGAGGTACAAATTTGTAATTGTTATTATTATTTTGGTGTGAGAAATAATTTATTACATGTAAGTTGCACAAAGTTAATCTGAATTGGTGATTTTAAAATTTATTCGTGATTATCGTTTCTTATGAACTTCATTTATTTAGTATTATTTGAATACTTCGTACCCCTTGCCCTGCTGTCCCAGCAGATTGAAGTTGTCTGTTTTAATTGAGGTGTGAAAAAAAAATTTCTCTCCCTTTTTTTTTTTTTTTTTCATTCATTTATCCGGCTAGATCTTAACTAAAATTTGAGTGATTTAGAATGGTGAAATGAAGGAGTTGATCTGAATGGAAGAAAGAGAAATAAAAGGAGTTTGAACGCGGATGTATCCTGTATGAATTGGTACGAGTTTCAATAAAGTCCAAAGGAAACCTCAGTTGGAGTTCTACAGAAGGATAATTATTAAGGTAAGAATATCTGATTGGATTTGACAGAAGAAAACCTTTCATTTAATAATTGTTCTAAATTTTAGTAAAATCTTTTAGCACTCTCTGGGTTATGTTATCATTTAAAATTTTTCTATGTTTGATTCTCCTTGTTTTTTTTTTCTTTAGCCTATTGTTTTAAATCGAATGTATTTTTCAATTTTTGCCGGTTAAGTAGGGATCTTTTTCAAAAGGAAGATTTTGAATTAACGAACATAATTTTACAAAGATCAAAATGAAGAGAGAATTTCCCTGAAAACTCACGCGCGATTTTTTTTTTCCTAGGTTAGGTGTTACTTAAACTGGAGGTACATAGTCGCTGAGTCTGAAGACTCTCTCGCCTCTTGTCGGTGTTGTTCATTTGGTGCTGGTTGACGGAGATCTATTTGGAGTTACACGCTGTAACGTGTCCTTGAATTCTATCACCTCAATTTTGTTTTGATTTAATGTGGCTTCGTCGTGTCGATTTCCGCAGGTAAGTTTGGTTTCTCTATCTGAATAATGAGAATTCTTTACTGCCTTTCAGTTTTTCTTGCGGGTGAAAGAGCATTTTCTTCTACAGCACAAGCAGAATTTGAAGAAGATTGGGATTATAATGATGATCCCCAACACCGCCATGGCAGACAAATTTCCTGCTGTCATTGTCCGGTGTGTTTCGTCTTCTTTGTGATGGAGAGAAATCTCGAACATTCGGTTTCCTGTTTCCTCTAGCCCTGCTCCCGAGGATTTGAATTTGTCGACACTTTAGAGAGGGTCGATGTTGGTTTTTAAGAAAAATCCGGGTATCTTTGATTGAGCCGATAGATTCGATGAGAGAGATTGTAAGGTCAAATTTAATTTCGGCAGAGTTATTTTGAGCTGAGTCATCTCTTCATTTATGCTTTTCAGTAAATATTTTCCATTTCTGACTTCGCATTCGTTCTTAATATGAACCATTCCAGTTCCATTGATGTAATAATCCTTTTCGATTAAGTTAGAACATTTGATGCTTAATTTTTCTTCTACACAAGTCGAATATGCCCAAGCGTTTGGTTGATAGAGTTTTATCCAGG
This sequence comes from Microplitis demolitor, assembly GCF_026212275.2. Lineage (NCBI taxonomy): Eukaryota > Metazoa > Arthropoda > Insecta > Hymenoptera > Braconidae > Microplitis > Microplitis demolitor. The sequence goes on from NC_068553.1 coordinate 9,744,903, forward strand.
TGTTCTTGCACTTGGGAATAAGGTGAACATTGCAGGTCCGCATGACTTCTTCGGTTGACTTCATTAATAGTCTCATTTCACAGTCAACTTCGTCCGGTTTTCCGTGGATTGGAATGGAATGTCCGGACGACAGGATAGGTCATTTCCGATATTCTTGCACTTTTTGATCTAGTCATTATCTGCTAAGTAATATTGTTGCAGATCAGGATCAGTGATCAGGAATTTCTCTGATGGTAATATGGCTAGAGTTTGTGTTTTACCATTCAGATTTTGTGGTTTTGGTAATGGTCTCATCTCATATGATAATAATGGGGTTTTGTGAAACAAGGGCAGGGTTACTGTAATGAGTAAGTATCCTTTCGCCCTTGCTACTTTGACTGTTGATACTGATGACAAGGTTGAAATATCCATTCTATCAATTGGCTGCGGTGGATTTAAATCGGGATGTTTCTTCATGATGTCAACGGTTGCTTGATAAAGTTGCTTGGGTAAGATGGTCTGTGGTGAAAGTCTTCCTGCTTTGGCTTCTTTAATAATAGTTTCCGCTTTTCTCAGGACCCTGAGGTGATTGGAGGCTTTTTCTTGTCGTTCGTCCACCAACATTATGACTTTCACTACATATGTTAGTAATTCATACGCTTCTTGAGTTGCATTTGCAACCGCTTTGGTTGCATAAGCCAGGGTATCCAAATTGGCTTTCATTTGTGCTTCGCTCTCGAGAATTGTGTTAATTTCGCTCCTAACGATATGAGTGGCGTTTTTCATCAAGTGCGTTATTTCTGCGTTATCTCGGTATAATTTGTCAAGCTCTTTGGAGATATGTTCTTCATACCATAATCCATGGTTCTGAATAATTCCCTGGCGAACGTACGTATTAGGTAAAGTTTTAAATTCCGTTTCTTCAAGAAACTGTCTCAGTCGATTCTTGGCTTGATTTATTCCTTCTTCTACTCCAGACATGAGGTCAAGTTTCAGATAGTGTATACAGGACCCTGTATCTACTACTTTAGCAAATTCGAACAAAGTCGACTGCAGGTGATCCCATTGGAAGGGTACATGTCGATCAATTTTTGGACGTTGATGGATGAAATAATCCGCCAGTTTTCTTCTATGTGGTGAATCCTTTTAAAGGGATCGTATAATAGACCTGGGTTATGTACCAATGGTTGAATGGTGAGGACATCCTCAGGTTGACTGTTCCCCATGGTGATATGCAGGACCCACTATAGTCTTTTCATGATTGTCAGCAGTTCGTGGATCTGAAACAGAAAACTATGTAAAGTTTAATTTTTTCGGTTCACGGCCGGTTTGGCTTTATTGGGATTGATAAGTTTACGCTTTCCTTTTCCATTTTCATAAACAAGGCTACCAAATTCGTTGATTTCTACGATTTGGTAAGGCCCCATATAGTAAGCGTCTAGTTTATTTTTCCGAGGTTCTTTTAAAACGTAAATATAATTATTTACTTCGAACTTTTTCGAATTGATACGTCTATCAAATCGACTTTTCAACTCTTCTTTAGATTTAATCAGACAATTTAAGACAATTTGTCTGACATCAGCTAATCTTTCCATAAGATCAGCTAGATATTCTGGGTAAGTTTTGATTTTTGAATAGTCCGGGAATTGGGTTGGTAACCGTGCCTTCCGCCCAAACATCACCTCAAATGGGGTGAACTTGGTGGAAGCATGCACACTGGTATTATAATTCATCATGGCCATGCTTAAATACCTGTCCCAATTCGGATATCTGTCAGTAATGACACGTAAAAAGTCTATTAAAGGTTGATGGCTCCTTTCGAAAGATCCATTAGATTGTGGATAATAACCAGAAGTGGTTAATCTCTGTATTTTTAAAACCTCTGATAATTGTTGGATTATTTTGTTGGTAAAGGAGGTTTCTTTATCTGAAAGGATTACTCTTGGGCAACCGTAATAACAGATGTATCGGTTAACCAAGGTTTCGGCTACAGTAGTTGATCGTATGTCAGGTATCGGGACAACTGTTACTGCTTTAGAGAAATTGTCTTGAATGGCCAAAATATGGACATTTCCGTTTCTAGTCATCGGAAGTGGACCAACTGTGTCGATGGATATTTTCTCGAACGGTTCGAGCAGTGTGTCTGTTATTTTCATGGGTTGTTGCGTTTTAATTCGCGTTAATTTATTCTTTTGACAGACTTCACAGTTTTGACTGAAGCGATAAATTTTTTCTTCCGTTCCCGGCCAATAGAATCTTTCTCGAATACGTCAGTATGTTTTTACTACTCCCTTGTGCCCCGCGATTGCACTAAAATGATTTTTTTTCTATAATTTTAGTTCTTAATTCTTCGGGAGGCACTTCGATGCAACCTTCACAAAGGGTTACTTCGACTGGACAATTCCCCAGTTCTTGTGAGAGACAAGTTTTGATGTTCAAATCGTCAAAGTCGTCCCCCTGTTCCGCTATTCGGAACGTGTGAACTTCATGTTTGAACATAGAAGTCCGAAGGTTTCGCAATTCTTCTATTGAGTTGTTCTAAAAATTGTGAAAATTAGGCAACGTCCTAATTTTGTGACTAATACATCACCCATTTTTGGACTTGCAGCCTTTAAGTCCTCTTTATTGATAAACGTGAGGTCTCTTAAAAGTCGAGAGACTGGTTTCATCATTTCGCAGTCGAGAGAAAGAAAATGCACCATGTGATCACGAGCGTACGTTATTCCGTCTTAACTTTCTAAAAATTTTATTTGTTTTGTCGGCGTTTTTGGAGGTCTACTAGAATCAGTATCCGATGAAGATGAAATCTCGGGTGCTGATCTTTTCTGGCTTCGTGTATAATCTGCAAGTTCGAAAGCCGGATGATCAGCAGGATACCACGGTGGTGGTATTAAGTTTTTCGGACGAGGAGTATTTTTTATTGGCCCGTCTCCCAGTTGTTTGGCGGCAACTGTGGTAGGATTTTGTTGCTCTTTGCAATTTTTATCGGAGATGATTGCAGAATTTCTCGCTTCTTGGTTTTCGACCTGAATTATTGTAGGTTGTTCGATTTGATCAATTTCCGATGTGCTCAATACGGAAGGATGATCTGAGTTTTGCACAGTTACATCATGGGAATTATTCCGTGATATTAGTGTAGGTCCGCTGTCATTATTTCCATTTGTACCGATATCGCTCATCATTCGTACGGGTAATTTTTCGGGTTGCGCCATACTGGACGATGCTGCTGGGATATATTCTATGTTTAAGGTTGAACATGTGGAAGGTCTTGGTATGATGGTAGATTGCTGTCTACCGCCTTCAACTTCCCCTTTTCAATAAAAAGTTTTTGAAGGATCGTCAGGTTCAAGGTCTTCGTAAACGTCTTGAACTGGTCTAAGAAGTGTTCTTTTCCAGATAGGAGTCGATGGATCTACTCCAACTGTTAAATATTATTCTCTTAATTTGGTTGATTGATTTACTTGTTCTGGAGTTGCAGGGGTATTTTCTACCTGCACCTCTGTGTCGGATATGCTGGCCGCACTAGTGATCTCGATTTTCGTGTCTGAGTTTTCTCCGAGAAATTCCTCTTCTTCTTCTTCGTCTTCTTCCTCTGAATCAGTTGACATTTCTTCCTCATATTCGTGAGGAAGACGGCTAGCGTGGAGAAATTTTTGGACTTCTTCTACCACCTCAGGGCTAGGAGCAGGGAGTAGATTGATATAATCCTCTGGTCGCGCCGTACGGCGTTTTTCGAACCTTTTTTCTGTTTCAGGTCGGGTTGCCAAAAATTCTTCAAATCGATCGGCTGCTCTTCGCAGTTTTTCGCGAAATTTTTGTCGATCCATAGCTTCTCGTGTATCTTCGCTGTCGTCAGCTGCACTTTTTTCAGCTTCTACCAATAGGTACTCGGCTTTCATCAAGCGGACTGCCTCTTCTTCCTCGGCATCGTCCGCAGCAGTCGTTTTTTCCACTGGCGATTCTTTTTCTTTTTCAATTTCTTCACCGGCAACTGGAGGATCTGCAGAAAATACGTCGTCATCCCCTATAACTCCCTTTATTTAAATGTTTTCTCAATTTTCAAGTTCTGTGGTACTTAATTCACAATAATTTATACGTTTGCGAGTGTTAACGTCATCGGTAGCTTTTCTCTGTCGTAATCTGGAAGCTATTGTGTCTCTTGGTTGGGGTGCGCTGTTAATTCTCGGTTTATTCTTACTTCCAGGTTTTCTACCTCGTTTTGCAGCATTGATAACTTCTTCATCAAGCAGTGAGGACTTTTTCAGAGGCAACATTACTGCTTCCATTTTTGTAACTTTTGGTTTTGGGGTTGACAAGTCCTCATGTCGTCCTTCGGGGTTATACGATCATCCCTCTGCATATTGGTCTGAGATTTTCTGCCGGACGCGACTGAAAATTTGTATTCGCTCAGTTGAGATCTTCATTTGATCTGTCTTTCAGTTACAGTTTGACTATCTCTTTACCAAGCCATACAAGGACTGCTGGTATATAAGGTAAAAGGTTTACCATAGAGATAAGGTCTAAACTGTTGCACAGCATATAGAACTGCCAAACACTCTTCTTCATTTTTGGTATGTCTTGTTTCTGTCTCATGCAAGACACGAGATGTACAGTAAACAATTTTTTCGACTTTTTCACTTGTATTGGTGGTGTTGATATCTTCTTTTTCGACTTCTTGGCTTAAAATGCCCGAGATACCGACCTCTGACGAACTTTTCGCCAAAATAAATGGTTTGTTAAAGTCAGGATAAGCAAGGAAAGAGTTTTCGCACAATGCATTTTTAATGTCATTGAATGCGTTCTGAGCTTCTTCTGAACAGACGAACGGTTTTGTTTTTCTGGTGAGGTCAGTGATTGACTTAGCTCTTTCAGCAAAATTTTCGATAAAACGACGATAATAATTCGCTAGACCCATAAACTTACGAGCTTCTGTATGGTTACGAGGGTTAGAGGCGTTCTTTAATCAAGAAATCTTTTTGGGATCGGGTTTTACCCCGTCCTTCGTTATGATGTGGCCCAGATATTTGACCTCGGGGCAGAGAAATTTGCATTCCCCGGGCTGAAGAGTTAGCCCAGCTTCTCTGAGGCGGTTGAAGAGCCTTTGAACCTTTACTTCATGATCTTCGAGTGAAGAAGCGTAACTCACGAAATCATCGAGGAATATAAATAATTCTGTGCCTTTGAGACCACTTAAAGTGGAATCCATCATACGTTGGAAGATTGCAGGGGCACATTCTAGTCCGAATGGCATGCAACAGTATTCCCAATGTCCGTCAGGGGTAGAGAATGCGGTTTTTTCAGCGTCTCTGGGGTCCATTGGTACTTAGTGGAACCCACTAGCAAGGTCAAATACACTGAATTACTTGGCCCCGCCGAGTTGGTCTAAAATATCTATTATGAGTGGGAGGGAGTAAGCATCCCCAATGGTTATCTTATTCAGATTTCGAAAATCGATAACCATTCTTCACTTTTTGTTTCCTTGAACGTCAGATTTCTTAGGGACAATCCGTATAGGAGAATTATACGGAGATTTTGATTTTCGAATAATTCCTTGTTTAAGTAGGTTATCCACTTGTCTCTGGATCTCTTCTCGATATTCTTGTGGAAACCGATACTGTCGCATCCAAATTGGTTTATCCGTGGTAGTTTTAATTTTGCATGTACATTGCTCAGATCGCCCAAGACGATCTCCAGGCAGATGAAAAATATCGTGATTCCTTTTAATGAGATCAAATACCTGTTTTCGCTCGCGCCTGTTTAAATGATCACTGGGAATTTTGCTGAAGATTAGATTCATTCTTTCTTTTCTGGATAGTTTATTTCCCGGCGATAATGGTTTGACATTTTCGGGAAAATAGTCCGTGGAATCAGTTTGGTCAAATTTGAACTTCTCTAACATTTGAGGCTCGACATTGATATCAACTGGATCGAAAGTAGTATTGATGACCATACACATTGCCTGATTTCTTTCCACGGTGACTGCAGCTTCATCCATAAAAACTCCGTCTTTAAGGGTAACCTTAGGAAGGTAACCCTGCTTAATTTCAGGATTAATAATCGTTACTGCAATCGTCATTCGCATACAGGGTGGAATCGTATACGAGCGTGATGGTTTGACCTCTAAACTGAAATATAAAGGTCTAGAGGGTCGGGAAATCAAATTTATAGACTGATGATGATATGAAATCTCAGCTTGTTCCATTCGTAGAAAATTGTTACCAAGAATCCCGATTCCGTTAAATGATAGATTTTCATCTACCACATGAAAGAGAATTTTTGATCCTAAGACGTTTAATTCTACAGTACCGATGGTTTCAATTCGGCACCCAATGAGGCCACTCAATGATGTGATCTCATTTTGATTTATTTTGATCTCAAGTTTAAGGGCTGAGACGTTGATCAAACATACGTCCCCCCCTGTGTCTATGAGAAAACATTGTAATTCACCGAGTAATGAATTACCTGCATTGAAAATCTTCGGTCCAGTCCCAAGGGCTAAAACCGAATTTACTTCAGAGTTCTCATCCATTGTAAACGGAATGGGGCGAGTCGGCCGTTCTCTAAGGACGAGAGTATTCCAGTAGAAAGAAATAGCTGCTCTTCCTTTAGTGAAAAATTAATTACCCAAAATTCCTGAATAGCCTCTAGGAGCTTAGAGTAATACATCAAAACGAACTTCTACTCCAAAAATTTTTAAAGTGATGTTTCCAATGATCGGTATATTACTGGTTGCAATGCTGCCTACTACACCTCCTTCGTCCGCTGTAAAAATTGCATCATCCGCTAAAGCCTCGATGCAAAGGAGATTAAGATCTGAACCAGAGTCGAGAAGAACGTCATAATCTGAATTGGAGAGCTCCCTTGATTTCATCCAGATCTTAGGCCCTTTTCCGATTACTAGTGTGACGGATTTGGTCGTTGGAGAAGTTTGTATTCTCTCGCCGTTATTGCTTGAGAGTTGCAGGTGGATCGGGGTGGTGATCTTTGAGACTCTCGGGCTCCACTCGTCATCGTCTCGTGTTGACGAGCGCCCCATGCGTTTAAAGACGGCCTTGCAGTTTTTTTAGCAGCATGTCTTCTCGCTTGATGGTGAGGGCAAAATGGACAATTACAACATGCTGAATCGTCTATTGCATGTTCCGATTTCTCTTCTTCGAGGTCAGGATCGAAGTTGACGGTTTTCTTTGGATTTACGGGGGATCTCCCTCTCACAGTTTCCTGCGAGTTCAGCGTTGGTCTCGGGGATAATTTACGACTGGAACGATAGGGTTCACGTCCCCCTTTTCTCGATGAATAGGTGTAAGTTTCATATGTGGTTGGTCTCGAATCCTTATCTGAGTACTCAGATTCAAAACCATCTTCTGAATCATAAATTTTCGTCTCCTTTGATGAATAGAAGAAGGTTTGACCTCGAGGTTCCCGACGATTACTTTCATCCTCGTAATAGCGACGAGGCCTAGACTCATCATCTTCGGTGTTGCCATATTTATCGCGATCCTTGTGATAGCGATCTCGATCGTGATGACGGTCTCGATCGTGAAAACGTTCGTTTCTTGGATAACGGAGATTTTCAGGTCGATCGGCTTAAGGTGGACGCTATACTGCTAAGCTAGATCCTTTTTCCGTTACAGCCTCCCAAAGTTCTTCCAAGGTTTTTGGCTTGCTAATTTCAGCTAAGCACCTTGGAAGGTCCGGTAAGCTGTTATAGAAACAGTCAAAAGCGACTTTATTTAGTTGTCGCATAATTATATCAACTTCATCTTTTGGTAGAGCTGATTGTAGACCGGTTACCATACGATTTATTCGATAATAAAAATCTTCGATTGTTTCGCCGTGTTTCGGCCTAGCAGAGGCAAGCCAGCGATGCCAAATAAGGGTGGGGTCACCCTTCCGGAACCTCTTTCTCAAGACATTCAAGATGTCTTCAACTCGTCGAATTTCAGCTTTTGCGATAATGCTTTTTGCCCTTCCTGCTAATCGTTGGAAAATTCTTGTAACCCAAACCCCATGTTTACCCGGGATGATCGAGGGCAAGTACTTACGGATTAGTTCATCAAACTCGGCAAACTCCTGCTCAGCATTAGGACCTTCGCCGTCAAATCGAGGCAAGGTTTGGAAGAGTTCCGTAGACCACTTCAGTTGACTAGGGGGAACATTAGTGTCATCCAGAGTAGCGTCGAAATTATAAACTCGGTCTAGAGGACCGAATTCATCTTGCCCATCTACACCGTTAGGCATGGCTGGAGGTGAACGCAACCGTCCTCTCCGTTTTCTGTGATAACGCGTAATGTTTAGAGTTAAACTTTGAGGTGCTTTAGTGACACAAGTTTTGTATTACGCAAGAATGTAATAACAATTGTGTCAGGTAAGCGAGAGAAATTCGAATTAAGAATTGGCCCAAAAACAAAATCACTCGAGATGTCGAAATAATTTAGAGACCGTAGCGCAAAGTAGGTTTATGTCTCAGCAAAAATTATGAGTTTCGCAACAAATAGGGTGTGGTTCGGTTATACACCGACACAAATCATTTAGATATTGAAATATTTAATTTTCAAAAAAAAAAAAACAAAAAGGAAATTTGAATAAAATAATACTATAATAGGCATATGAGAAAAATTTTCTTTCTAAGAAAGCCCGGCTTAAGGAAAGAAAATGTGAATGGAAAATAGATTTCAGAAAAAATGCAATTTCTCAAAGAGAAGGATTAACAATTTCGAATCCTACCGCTGCTACCAGTTTTCTCTATGTTACGTTCGCCGCTTTGATTTAAATTAATTATCCGGGATTTCTCCCTTTGGTAGCAATAGAAAAATTTAACGAGCGATATAGAGGTTGCGGACAACAATAAAGAATACGAGGAAGATTTTAACTTCCTATATTTATTATTTAATGTCGGTTTTTCGAAGAGTGTGAACCCAAACGCCTTCGAGCTGGGTTACGTTGCATTTATTACTCGATAAACAGAGAGCAAAGGTATTAATATTGTCTCTCACTTACTGTAAAGTGAGCGAATGAACTAGAATGGATCTGGTTTAGGCGTGAGAAATTAAACAATCAAAAATTACACAGTTTTTATCAATAAATAAATGAGCGATTTTTTAATTTATTTACACCTTAAATTGTAAAAAATTATGATTAATAGTGAATGTGACAAAACAGACACGCGATAGCGAATGCAACTTTAGTGATAAGATTCACGTATATAATTGACACGTGGTCAGAGCGATTATCTAAGCGGGAATTATTTATAATATAATTATAAATCACAATTAATTGATTTACTCTCAGTAAATAGCAGCCTTAGTATACTGACTAAATAAAGAGAGAAATTAGCGTAGCGGGTTGATTTAATATCACACAAGAATTAATAAGCGAAGCGGTTTCAAGAACACAAGGTAATAATAAGTAGCAAAGCATGGTGGACAAAGATGAGATGGTAGCATCGTTGAGTCGTCGAGAAGCTTGGTGTCGACGTGGCAGCCTTGCTGCATATAGCGAATTTTCCTATTGGCTTAAAAGCGCGCCAACAGGTAGTCGTTCATAGCGAACTCTCTCATTGGCTGACCAATATAAAACGAATTATGTGATTGGCCAGCTTGTAGCGGGTTCTCAGGACGTCTTGACACATTCCTGAATTAGAAATTGTATGTACCGGGCCCAAATAGCGAGTAACCCGGCACTATTCTGACTCAGTAGTGAGTTTGGCAACTCCCGGACTTAGCGGAAATGCACGAAGCGTGAATCGAATTAGTCAAGCTCGCTATATGATATGAAAATATTGGCCTAGTACCTTTATGAATTTACAACATAACTGAATCTAAATATAAGATAAACCGCTGTCAAAAAAATAATACCGCTTCACGATATGATATCGGCCTAGTACCTTTTATTGAGGTCGGTTACTTATTGCGTTCTCTAGGACAGAGTTTTGAAATAAGATTACGGGCTATCGACGCCGTTTACGCGGACCGTAGGATTCGAAATTTAAAGATCTGATCAACAACCACGAACTCGTATTACGCGGATCGTAGGACTCGAGATCTGAAAATTTGATCAACAACTAAGGCCCCGAGCTATGGTGCTCAGGCTATTTAAAAACTTTTGATTGATGTTTGATGGGAGTAATTAAATTGTTGTCATTGGTGGAAAATGACGACAAGTTTTTATTTATTCGTCAATCGTTATTGCAAAATTTGTCGCGCTACTTTCATACGCATAAATGGTGGTAAAACTGACGATGCGTTCTCGCGTGCTTTTGTAAAGAGGAGTTTCGTAAATTTATTTGTTGAGATAAAATAAATTTGAATAATAAAAGAAAATTAATTGGACATAACAAACTGACAGTTTCGCCGGAAAAGTAAGAAGATCTCAAAATTTTCTATAAATTTTACTTTAAGCTCAAATAACTTTTGAACAGTTAGATTTATCAAAAAATGATGAGACTTTTGTTGCAGAGCATTCAATATCCTACATAAATATCTATCGTGCATAATAATTCGTTGATTGGCTTGTAAGTTAGAAAATTCTAAACAATAAAAAGTTTTTTTCCCGTGTTATTTAAATAGAAAATAGAAAAATTGATTGACGCAAACCGTAGTATTATTATTAAGAGCTTGGATTAGTACCGAAATTTTCATTTTTAGTTAGACTTTCAATTTTTTGATACCAAAAAAAAATTTTGTTTTTCAACCAATTTCATATATATATAATTTTTTATTGATGTTTCCTTTTATTTTTATGATAGTTTTAAACTCAATCAATACAGTTTTTTAGAAAAAGTTTTTATATAATCCTGAAAAATGCTTGTTTTAACTTGTTATAAAATTGATTAAATTGGAACGACAGATAAAATTCTATATTCGGATATTTAAAAAATTGCTGAATTAATGATAAATGAAATTCATATCTGCCCAAATTTTAATAATTATCAAAACTATCTGAATTGTTATTTTCCGATTGAATCCGATTGAAACTGATTGAACATTGTCTGTCGAATTTAATCAGAAAATATTCGATAAATGAATTATTATTTTATGATTAAAACTGATTGAAAATTTTCTGTCGGATTTAATCGGATTCAATCAGAAAATAATCGATAAATGAATAATTATTTTCTAATTAAATCCGTTTCGTTTGAAACAAAATTTTTTTTTCTAGCCGACACAAAAAAATGTAGTTGTTTATATTGAGAAAAAAATTCCCTGAAAATTGCAGCTCTTAAATTTAATCTAAAGTACTTTCTCTCGAGTATCAAATTTTTTCATTTAAAAAGTATGTTAATTAAATAACATTTTTTTTTTAAATTGCTATACCTTAGCCATATTTCAAGCCATCGTTTTGAAACCAGTTTTAATTTGCAGAGAATTTGTTGAATTTGAAAGTCTATAAAACAAATTGCTCTAACTCGATCTATGTCGATTCTATCTGCTCCGAAAGTCTATTTTTCACTTGTTTCATATAATTTTGTTAATAGTGAAAAAAAAGAAAACGGCTCCTCGTACGAAAAAGATGCATAGCACCCATCTTTCAGAAAATTTCGTCCTCTGCGGTATTGTTTATTATACTTCCCTGCTAAAAAAATTAGAGAAATTCGTATAGCTTTATGTATAAGGCCCTATACGCAAGCATATAGCACTTCTCATAGAACTCATTCATTCTCATAAAATCTCTATGGGAATGTATGAGAATCTATGAGATTTTCAAAACAGGGTTATATTGCTAAAGTAAACTGTTTATAAGGTACAATCAGTAGAACATTCTACAGTGAAAAGGATTTATACTATATTAAGCTTACAATTTTTATACTGTCTAATGTTAAACTACTCGTATCTCATAGATAATACGCACACCCCTATTAAAAATAAACAAGGGCCGCCTCGTTTGTCATCTACCGTTAGCATTGATTCTAGCGACGCTAGTGAGACGCTAGCCAGTGCCTCGTTTTATTTTTACTAAGGACTTTAGCTATATATCTAGCTCAGCAGGAAGATAGTTTAAAATCAATTAAAAAACTCAACACGGAAAAATAAAAAATTGATCAATCGGGAAAAAATCGAGAAATAAATTATTATTTTCCGATTGAATCTGATTGAATTTTTCTCAATCAGTTTTAATAAGTGTCAATCGAACAGTAATTTTTAAAAAATTATTATTTTCCGATTGAATCTGATTGAGATATTTCAATCGGATTTAATCATGTTATATCCGGCTTGCCGTATATTTAAAGGGGCCTCTTTGCCGCACTCGCTGTAAAGTGCAGCGTTAACAATTTTAAGGATAGCAACCTCGGCCAACACCTCGTTGCACGTCGTCAACGTTTCCTCCAATCAGGAAATTACACTTGTCTGTATTCTAAATTCATCCAATTATGCATTCTAAATTATTCCCTCCAGAACCGTGAACCGAGGTGATAAAAACAACGAACACCAAGGTGCGGCAGCCTATAACGCTTGAGAAGTTAATGTATCTCCCTTGGTGGCCCACGTGAGTTCTAAACCGTGTTACGTTTAGGCAAACCCTTTTTCTATTTTCTAATTCTCTTAAACCGATTAGTTTCATTTTCATTCATAAAATCTAACCAGTCAAGTACATCATAAAATCCCACGGGAAAATCGTCTCGATATTGCACTTGAGGAGGCGTGGCAGGTTGCTTGTTACCGTTAAAATTTCTATTCAAAATTGTCTTTTCCAAAATATACTTTCTTATTCCAAAATCACCTCACGGGAAGTGATTTTTATAATAATTGTTAAGTGTGAAAATAGCGATTCTCGTCCCAGTGAATTGCTGGAGTCGGAGATTCAGACCGAACTCATATGAGCTAAAGACTCAATAAATTCAAAGTGTAAAAGCCATAATTAAGTCTAATAGTTAAGTGTAAATAGTTAAGTGTCCAAGAAATTCAAGTTAAAGAAAGCTAAAGAACTTTAGTGTTAAGAACAATATAACATCTTGTGAACTGAGTACGGCGAGTTCATAAGGAAATATTTCAATAAACATCTATCTTTGGGAAAACCGGAATATTAGATTATTTCTAATATTACGAACCATATCCCTTTTTCCTGGACCAAATCATCTTTCAACCAGAGACCAACAGAAGCCGTTCACGAGAGTTGTAGTCCAAAAACCAACTTGCCAGTAAGCAGCGAACGACGAAAGGTAAGTGGAATTATCAATTCTACTAACTTATTGCATCCAAATTCTGCATCGAAACTATTGAGAGGCCCCCACGGGGTTTATCGTTCGAGTTCCCACAATAAAAATAAAACCTAGAGCTAATCCTCTAGGAAAATCACCCTGTTTGCCCGGTGCCTCCCACTTGAAGCCCACGCGACCATTCGCAATAAATTAATTATTATTAATTAATTAAATCCGGACATAACAATCAGATCCAATCGGAAAATAATCGAAAATTAAAATTATTATTTTCTGATTGAATCTGATTGGAACTGATTGAATTTTTCTCAATTAGTTTTAATCGGTGTCAATCGGACCGTAATTTTTAAAAAATTATTAGTTTCCGATTGAATCTGATTGAGATATTTCATTTGGATTTGATCAGATTCAATCGGAATATAATCGAAAAATGGAATTATTATTTTCTGATTGAATCTGATTGGAACTGATTGAGATATTTCGATCTGATTTAATCAGATTCAATCGGAAAATAATCGAAAATGGAAATTATTATTTTCTGATTTAATTTGTTTGAAAGTGATTGAATTCTTCTGAATCTGTTTTAGTCAGTGTCAATCGGACAGTAATTTTAAAAAAATTATTATTTTCCGATTGAATCTGATTGAAACTGATTGAGATATTTCAATCGGATTTAATCAGATTCAATCGGAAAATTATCGAAAATTGAAATTATTATTTTCTGATTGAATCTGACTGGAACTGATTGAATTTTTCTCAATCAGTTTTAATCGGTGTCAATCGGACAGTAATGCTTTAAAAATTATTATTTTCCGATTGAATTTGATTGAAATTCAACCGGAGGCCTCAAACGCTCCCGAACATTTCTGATTGAAAATTCGTTTCCGATTGAAACTGTTTGAATTCTGATTGAGTTTCAATCAGATTCAATTGGATTCATCCGATGTTCTTAATCAGGGATAGTTGATAGTTTTAGAATTATTATTTTATTTAGTCACAGGTCATAGAAAACAAATAAAACCGGAAATCAAAGGAAAAATCATTGACTTACAAAAATAAATAATTGATTTATTTATAAGCTTATTAACATAAACTGAAAAATTCAGTGATATAAACAATAATATTATATTCCAAAAAAAAAAAACCAAAAACTCTTATAGAACCAAATAAAAAATAAACAAATATTTTCAAACAAGAAAATGAACATATTGTGTAATTCAAATGAATATAACAAACACAAAAGAAACAAAACTCAATAATATACTATACTTCAAAACAAGAAAGAAAGATAAAACTGAAGAAATATATTATTATTTATTGAATAAGTCACTTCTTTTTTACTTCTCTTTCGTAGCTTTGCACAAATGTCAACTAAAGCAACAAACGTGAAGATATCAATTAGAAAAGTAGTTACGTTATGGCATCTTATTCAACTTCTGAATTAAATTTAGTAATAAATTAATTAATTGATAACTAAAAATAACTAAACTTTGGACCCAAAAGATTCCTATTTATTTCTAATGCTGCCAAGTGTCACGTACAAAAGTTCGACAAAATTCTAAATGTTTAATATCCACTTCAATATTAATTAGAAAAGTAGTTGCTTCGAGGCATCATATTTAACTGTCACGTAGCGATTCAAACGTGAATCGCTGCGCGCGCTTTTCCATCTTGCCGTGAATTTAACAACGCCTCCTAGCTCAAATCGCGCACATTTATTTGTTATAATTTATTATTATTTAAATATTTATATTATTTTGATGGATTATTTTAGTATGATTTAATTATGAATTAAATGATATTATTGTTTATTATGTTTATATATATGTTTTGATAATTATTTGGAATTTATATACTTAATCAATATTTTCATTTCAGTCAGTACCACGCGTGTGTGTAGAGCATACGTAAAAATATCGACCGAAGTGAGAGTAAGTCGATATAGTGGGGATAAAATTCAATAATTTTCTCCAGCAACGTGGTGCACTGAAATAATTATTATGTTATCGTTTAAAGGGTTAATAATTATTATGTTTATGTTGATAAATAGGGAATATGATTTAATTTATTATTATAAAATAAATCAGGTCGTTTCATGACTTTAAATATTTTATTTTGATTGAAAATTTCGGGTCCAAGGTCATGAGAGTGGAGATAACACGGGAGTGTTACCCCTCTTTCGAAAAAATCAACGAAAAATAATCAGAGAGGACAGGGATTTTGTAAAGATAGGACGTGTTGTTGTCCGTGATTATTTTTAAGTAAATTGTTCTGGCCCAGTGCCGTAATAAAGTTATTAAATAGTTAAAGTTCATTTAATTTGGATAATTAGTATTTTGTTATACTAAAGTAAAAATATTGTTCATGTGACATGTATTATCCAAAAGTTCCGGAAGTAAATTGTTATCAACGCCGGTAAGTCAATTGTATCATCATTTGTTGCATTAGCTATTGCTGGTCCTTCACTAGAGTAGATCGTGATAAATAATTGATAAATAATTGAACCTGAGTTACTGTTACAATAAGTTGAATATATTCTGCGTCCGTCACGGCATTTAGGTGCATATGTACTAAGACGCGTCGAGTAAATTCCTTAGAAGATTAGACAAGGATAGCGTATGTAGCTCCTTGTCTTACAACAGTACTTAGAATATTATTTCTCTGGGTAAAATTTCTTTTATAATTTGATAGTATGCCTCCCAGTGTTGCCAAATATATATTGAGTACACGCGTCTTTCTCTCCCCAGAGTGAATAATATAAAATAAAGAAAAAGATTAGTATTATTTTATTTGTTACAATCTATATTAATTATATTGGGTGAAAATTTGTAATTTGTAATTTGGTTTCTCCAGTGGATAATTTAATAATATTATTTGAATTGAATGGATTATAATTGTAACCATTTGTTGAGTTTATTTGAATATATTTTGAATTAAATAATTTCGTAAAAGGAATCCAGTAATATCCAATATTTATTTGTTTGTTTCCTGGATATATTTAGTAGTAATTATTCCTTATTATTATTTTTATCCATTATATATTTGTTCGGTTGTCATTTCGCTTGGTGCATGCATTCTCGCTCAACATTTTGTCCCGTGATCTCTCCCCTGATTGTTACTGGTTTTGTCCGTTTTGTAAAAACGGGCTGGCGCCCTCGTGCACTAACCCAGCCTGAGGAGCTGGTCCAGGCACGCCTTTATTTTATTTATAATTATTTATTATTTTTAGTTATAATCATTATCGTTATTTATAATTTTTTTGTACACTTGGGTGACCACATACGTCTCCGTCGTGAAAATAAAAGCGGTTTACGTTATATAACTATTGAATTAAATTGAGGGGTAAATCAATCGAATAATTATTAAAAATCACTATATTTTTGACACAAATCCATCCCTATTTATTTCCAACGCTGCAAAGTGTCTCGTACAAAAATTCGGAAAAATTCTAAATTTTTCATATCTATTTTGATATCGATAAAAAAAGTAGTTGCTTCGAGACATCTTATTTAACTATTATATTGAATTTAGGGGTAGATTGATTGAAAGCTAATTAAAATTAACTAAATTTTGGACACAAATCCATCCCTTTTTATTTCAAATGCTGCCAAGTGACTCGTACAAAAATTTAACGAAATTGTATATTTTCAATATCCATATCAATATTAATTAGAAAAGTAGTTGCTTCAAGGCATCTTATTTAACTATTAAATCAAATTTCGGGGTAAATTAATTGTTACGTTTTGGGAAATTACCAAAAATTAATTAAAAATAAAAATAATTTTTAATTATTTAATTTTATCCAGGTTTGGCCTCGTTAGAGTGTCTATAGACCCCTGGTGGGCCGTGGTCGTCGATTATTTTATTAATCATTAATTTTAATTGTTTTTCGCGATTTTAAGTATTTTCGATGCCGGTTCCAACTCCATATAATTATTTTTACAATAACAGGTGAATGGTAGGAGAATTGGCAGAAAATTTGAGGGAAACCCGAACTGCTGTTGAGCGCTCAGGGTTATAGGACAGGCTGGAACTGCTAGTAAGCGCTCGCCCCTGGGTATTAATAGGGATATGGATAGGTCATAGTGTAAGTGAAAATATTGGGGTGCCAATTGGCACCCCACAGTAAGGTTAAATTAATTTAGGATTAATTATAATTTATTAATTATGGCTGGAGAGCAGAGGTTTGAGCTCCATGAGCTCTCTCGTAAGACTGACTATTTAGTCGTTATAAAAATATAATAAAGCCAACAGAGTTAACAAAATGTTTAAGCTGCATCTCAGGTTCCCAGTGAGAGAATCGTCGTGTCCCGGGTCTCATGCATCGTAATCTGTTTTGACTACCTGCGAGCCACGGTGACTCTCTTATCGTAACCGATTTCCATTATATTGCGTAAAATTAATTTAATAAAAATAACAAATTTAATTTAATAAATAAAATATTACGGGAACGTAACACCTTCCGACATAAGCAAGTCGCAGCGTTTTAAATAAATAACGCTACGACTGAAAATGTAATTTATGACTCGATATAATTCAAATGAAATTTATGACTCTATACAAATTAAATTGATCATATGAATGAATCTATATAAACTAAAGTTGAATGTTTAAACGACTCTATATAATCCAAAATTAAAATCCATTTTGAGTAGAATCAATAATTTCTTTGCTTATGAATTTAAAGCTAAACCTGAGATGAGCTGTTTTTCTTACATACATGTGTAAATAATTAAAATTTATAACTATTTTTATGACCCTAGTCATAAGTTAAATTCAAAATTACAATTTAATTGTACCTTCCGACGTAAGTCAATCGATTTTTCTATTTCTAAAATAATATAAACTTCAAGAGGTTTCTGGCAACACAAAAATTTAACATAATTATTTTAGACTCCACTGGCTAATCTGGCACTTGAAAATATTGAATTTGATCGAGTTGATTAGTCAAATATAGTATAGCTGTTGATTCTTCGGAGGCAGTTAATCTTCATATCGGTAACGGTATTGGCTCTGAGACATCTTTGCAGCTTGTCCGAAGTTAAACTCGACCTTCCAACTGTTTTTGACAAACAGTAGAAGTCTTGGAAATTTATGAATATAAATAGCTCAACGTGTATAAATTCAACGTTCATACACGCGAGGAAACTGATTGTAGGTGAATCAACATCACACGTAGAGCGGGAAGTATCGTTGCCGATTATTTTGGAAAATCTATTTTTCACACCGCAGTGTTTTTCCGTGAGGCTCCGATGATGATATTTGAAGTTGGTCCAATTAACCCCATTTTTAATCCAGATTAAACCAATGTTATGAAAGTATACACAGAGTTTAAATGATAATTCAATAAGAACAATATAAAATATTAACATTGAATAATATTTTGATCTCTTTACATTCAATAAGATCAAAAGTGAATCCGTAACTACTAATTCTTCTTGATTCAAGTTAGCGTATAGTTTAGAGTATAGAATATTACTGCAATCAACATTATGATAATCATATTCAGTTTCCAGGAACATAAATTTATCTGGAGGTTTTTTTAATCTTAACTTAAATATATCCTTTTTTAATGTAGTTATGTTAAAACAAAATCGTAAACAATATTTAAATGTTATTGGTAGGTCAAATATACCTTTAATATAAAACATAATGTTAAATATATTTCTTATAAAGTCTGAGCCTGAAAACGTAGAACCACTAAATTTATTTATTCCTTTATTACAATAATGCTTATAAAGATTTTGTTGCCTTTTATTTTGTGGATTATTTCCTTTTGGAACAACCCACGCTGGCGAATAAATTTTCGAGCCCAATGATTGACCGTAATTATTTTTTTCTTTACTCTCCACTGAGCAGTAAGGTAGTTCTTTTCTCAGATTCACGAACTCAACGCGGTCATTTTTATCCATATGCTCAATCTCGAAGACTCCACTGGCTCGGATCGGCATAATTTTATTTTCCGTGGTTGCGAGAACAATAAGCTCGCCAACCCGGCTATTTGAATTTTCGGCTCTCAATAAACCTTGAGCAGTCCGAACAATACGAGCTCCTGACGTATCCGATACAGGCAGCTCCCTTTTGACATACGCGTAATTCGAATCATTACTATTTAAACAATTAAAATCAATCATTGGCTTCAAATCACATGAAATTCTATTTAAAATGTTTTTAAATGGAACGTTTTCAGGCACAAATGTATTTGAGTTTAATTCTGTCTTATGGACAGTATTGACTCTGCTAGATCCATTTGATCTATTGAAAATTCCGGAATGAGTTTTTGAATTTGAATTCTTCCGAAAGTTACTTATCGCAGCCTCGTTTAAAAGACGGGCTTTTAGTTTTGTAGATTCCGATTCTACTACCGGTAAAGTTCTACATCGGCTCGATGCTTGTTCCCGAAACGCAAGTAATCGAGAGCGTAAACGATTTTGTTTCTCCATTACAGTTTGGAGTTTCGTCTCCGACATCGGAACATTTAATTGATAGTTCATTGCGAATATTTACTACATATTCCAATGTAAATTATTATAAGCATACTTATTTATGCACATTTCTGAAATATTTTATAACAAGGTGTTGTCGTGAGTCATTACCGGAAACATTTCGCTATTTAATAATTTTCTATTAATAACCGGTGATCGGCAAATATTTCAATTATGCTAAAAAAATTACTTGACATCAGCTTTGAGACCTGATCGTGATATAACGACTACGTCTTGGTTTCACAATATACCGGGACATACTCTTCGTTAAATCAGTGACGAGAATCTCAACTGATCCCAAAAGAAACTAAAGTGATTGCTAAAAAAACAATAATTAAAATATTTACCCAAAATATCCACGCAGTATTTTCCGCATGATAATAAAATAATTTTTATCACGTAATATATTCAAATATACTCGCGAAAACATCTTTACAGTTCCGTAGCAACAATTTTAACTATATTTTTAAATATAAAAATAATTAATTCATAGAGATTAATTTAAATAAAACTGTTTCTGCACACTACTCGCGAGAAATTCTTGAAAGTCCGTAGCAACATTTTTAGTTTACAACTCCGTAGTTTTGAATTATTTTCAATTATAATATTTATTATAGTGATTTGTCTAGCAGTCAAATAGTTCTAAAAATTTAAAAAATATTTTCCACACATAAAATTTAAAGTTTAATAATATCGCGTAGATATTACTAT
This sequence comes from Microplitis demolitor, assembly GCF_026212275.2. Lineage (NCBI taxonomy): Eukaryota > Metazoa > Arthropoda > Insecta > Hymenoptera > Braconidae > Microplitis > Microplitis demolitor. Next base: position 9,765,231 of record NC_068553.1, read on the forward strand.
TAACTCGCGATAAATTAGTTTAAATTCCGTAGTAACACTTTTAAAATATTTTCACTTATATATATAATTTGTAGTTACTGCACGTACATCTTCCAACGGCAATCAGTCACCAACGTGTAAATTAAAACGTATTGTTAATAAGAATAATCTTACTTTTGGTGAGTTTGTAGATTGGTCCATCGGTCGAGCTTATCAAAATGAAAATTTAACAGCATCACGGCAGGTTAGACCTTTAAACAGTTAGTCGATGACTGTGATGTTACACTAAGGTAACAAACTCTTAATGTTGCTGATAGTCCAGCAGTTAAATATTTGAACTGCTTAAATTTTAGTTTTTACAATTCAGACACATTCTAAAATTGACATCCACTTAAAAATTTATTTTATAAAACTTTTCTTTTTACACGTTTAGTTTCATCAATCACCTATGAATAGTCACCTGATTAATAAAATCATTATAAACGTCAGCTTTTCATTTATTTTCGCTAACAAATGTCACTTCACAAATATTTTAGTAATAAATATATTTAAATATTAGTTTCAACTCACTTCACCAAAATTTTGAATTATTAAGTTAACATATAAACATAATCGTACTTTTCCGAAACTTGTCATTGAAAAAATAATTTTCACATATCACCGCTGATCATCGCTGGTCACAAAGTTTCAATTAAATAATTAAATAATCTAAGACCATCCTGGTCACAGCACCACTGTTACGTTTTGGGAAATTACCCAAAATTAATTAAAAATCAAAATGATTTTTAATTATTTAACTTTATCCAGGTTTGGCCTCGTTAGAGTGTCTATAGACCCCTGGTGGGCCGTGGTCGTCGATTATTTTATTAATTATTAATTTTAATTGTTTTTCGCGATTTAAAGTATTTTCGTTGCCGGTTCCAACTCCATATAATTATTTTTACAACAACAGGTGAATAGTAAGAAAATTGGCCGGAAATTTGAGGGAAACCCGAACTGCTGTTGATCGCTCAGGGTTATAGGACAGGGTGGAACAGCTGATAAGCGCTCGCCCCTGGGTGCTAATAATGTTAGGGACAGGCCATGGTGTAGGTGAAAATATTGGGGTGCCAATTGGCACCCCACAATAAGGTTAAATCAATTTAGGATTAATTATAATTTATTAATTATAGCTGGAGAACAGAGGTTTGAGCTCTCTCGTAAGACTGGCTATTTAGTCATCATAAAAATATAATAGAGCCAACGAAGTTGACAAAATGTTGACGCTGCATCTCAGGTTCCTTGTGAGAAAATCGTCGTGGCCCGGGTCTCATGCATCGTCATCTGTTTTGACTACCCACGAGCCACGGCGACTCTCTTATCGTAACCGATTTCCGTTACATTATGTAAAATTAATTGAAAAAAAAATAATTAATTTAATTTAATCAATAGAATATAACGGGAACGTAACATAATTAAATGGCAATTAAAATTTACTATAATTTGGACACAAATCCATCTCTATTCATTTCTAATGCTGCGAAGTGTCTCGTACAAAAATCCGACAAAATTCTAAATTTTTAATATCCATTTCAATATTAATTAGGAAAGTAATTGCTTTAATGCACCTTATTTAACTGTCGACTTAAATTTACGGGTAAATCAATTAATTGATAATGAAAAAAACAACTAAATTCTGGACAGAAATCCATCCTTATTTTTTTCCAACGCTGCAAAGTGTGTCAATATTTCACAATATTTAATTTTGTTAAATTATGAACAACAATACCTGGTGATTGTCACACAATGTGATCGCAGTATCATAATAAATTATATAAGCTCAATAGACCAAAAATAAATATAATTTAACTTAATTAACAATCTTGATTTAATATTAAGTTAAAGAAACAATGGTTTAACTTTTAAATTTTCCCAAATAAGAATAATGAATAATAACAATCTTTTTATTATTTTATCTTTCAACACTGAATTATTTTAATGATCATAAATGTAAATAATATTAAATATATATAATAATGCTTAATATTTTTACAAATATTTCGAGTGAGAACAACAAAAAAAAATAATTTTAATACTTTGGGGAATTTATGCCCAAGTGATGATGTCAGTACATGAGGAATTTACTCAAGTATTGTATGAGCACTATAGATATATATACCTTCATATATATCTATATCTACCGGCTACGTATGCCAACGTTGTGTATGCGTCATATATATCTGTATATGAATATCTGGATATATTTAACAATATAAAAGGGAATTATCCATTGAATATTAACAAAAATTATTTATAATAACTACCATGTATCATTTAGCCAGTAAATATAAATAACTTAATTTCACTCGCCGCGGCGACCAACAACTACCGGGAGAGGTTATCACATGAAACTATATACCGCGAAAGTAATACAAGAGTACTTACTCAAAAAAAATAATTTCCCGATGATCGAATCCAGACGATCAAACAATACCACAACTAAATGCTAATATTAACAGCAACTTTAATATTTAGCAAAAAAAGTTTAAATAATAAGACGCAATTATGCACAATGCTACTTTGAGGACAGCGTTCGTACACGATCACTCGCCGTATCTTTTTAATTTAATTACTCTCTCCTCCATCTGTTGGTCGTCGCCCACGTGGTGCACCCGTCGCCCTTATTTATTATTACTATTATCTTTACTAGCCCTGGTCCTAGTTTTGAATTAAAAATATAAATTGAAAAGATAATTTCGCGACACCTGAATGAGACATGAATAATTAATTTTATGTATGAACTATTTATTCATAACATATGCATGTTTTTATTTTATCTAATAAATGAAATAACAATTAAAAAATCATAAAATTGACGTCGGGGATATAGCCAAGGTATTGATTTCCCCTACCCGGCGGTCAATATTTTTTCAAACGACAACTGACATCCTTAGTTGGATGACAAGTTTAAATAAAATAATATGTTAAACCAATGTTGGGGCATAATGTCACGCTGGATTATGCATCCCAACTGTTTCGAAATCATAAACAAATACTTAAAATTAACAAAATCAATGGTTTGTATTTTTAAATCATAAAATAAAATTAATTCACACACGTGCTCTCTTATACGCCGCGCGCATGCGCTGGCATTGTACACGGACTGCCGTCTCCATCGGTGAAATGGCGGAATGCCCGCGTAACGATTCAAATTTAAATGTAAAATTAAAATATTTAACTTACTACTAACTAAAACTAAATAATTTGAATCGTTACGGGACAATGAATAAAAAAAGTAGTTGCTTCAAGGCATCTTATTTAATTATTGAATTTAATTTAGGGGTAAATTAATTGAATGATAATCGAGAATACCTTAATTTTGGACACAACTCCATACCTATTTATTTCTAATGCTTTGAAATGCCTGGTGAAAAAATTCGATAAAATTTTTGAATGTTTAGTGAACTTCTTAACTAAAAAAAAAAAAAAAAAAAAAAATAATAACCAAAATTTAGTAGATTATCATTGAATAAATTCGTTTTTTTTTTTTTTTAATTAAGTTAAAAAATAAAAGAAGCTGTTTAATAATTTTTTTGTACTTATTTCTGAAATTTATTTTCTAAATGAAGATGAAAGTTGTATTTTCGTTTATTTTTGATCTAACTATCGAAACATTCTTTTTTAATTTTCAACTAATTAATAAAAAATATAGCAGAACTGATAGTAAATCCTGCAGTAAGACAGTCAGAGAGATGCCAATTATTTTACCGACAGTTCTGAAGTTAATTTGCCTGGCAATCTTACTGGAGACCCTGCTGGTAATCTTTGTGGTCAAATTATCGACTTGGCTGACTTTTTATTTCTTAAAATTATTATCCTGGTCTTAAACTACTAGACTACCCTACGGAAATAATAAGAAAAAATATTTCCTACAAAAAAGTCTTACAGTTGTTAAGTCCCAGCTTGCTCATCAGATGTCTCTGACTATTCTTAAATACTAATTATTAAGAGACCGATCTGAAACCTAACTAATTCATTACGATGTATATTGATAATTTAGCAAGTTGCATAATTAATAAGTCACTCTATATTATAGGATATAATATAATATAATAATATAACATAACATAATAATATAAAATAATAGAACATAAAATAATATAATATGATTTAGAATATTTGAAACATATTGATAAAGTTATTGTTCTTGTAATATTTGTTATGTTAAAATAAACGCTGACGCTCCGAGTAAATTTTCGAGACATGCAGCTGCACAAATACTTATTTTGTCCTAAGATAACTTTTGTTCATAGATAAATGACTCATTTGTTAATCACAAAAACGGAGAAAGCGTGAGAACGGAGTATGGATCATTCAAGAATATTGTTATCTCGATCCACCCCTCTATATCGAGCGACGCGCGGGCATGATGCCCAAGCGCCTCGTACTGGTTAGAAACTTACTCTAGTTTTTCTCGATCAAGAGAAATCAGTCTGAAAGATAGAATCATTGAGAGCAGTCATCAGGCTCAATATAAAAAAAAACTCAACTTCTTCCTCACCCTCTCGAAGTTATTGTTAGGAGTACATTGACAATTTTATAAAACTAATTCAACTGTGTATTTTCACATCACTCAAAACTATTCTTTTACTATTGAATAAATCGGATTCATGTATATATTCAAACAATCAGTTTATTTTAACCACCAAATGGTGGCTGTTCAACCCATACTTAAATATTATTTATGATTATATGTAAGTTTTCATTATGTTCAATTTAAATCGACCGCTCAACTACGCCAGCGCCAAAACATCTACCAGGACGTAACACAGTGTTCTCATCTTGGTGAACCAAATACACAGGTACGCAAAATTGTTAGAAGTAAAATTGAGATTAGTTTGTTGACTTGTTATTTCTTAGAATTACAATCCTTGTCTTAAATCACGATAAAAATTGCTAACAAGACAGTTAGCAAGATTATCAGCGAGATCACAAGCAAGATTGCCAGCACGACTGTCAACTAGACTGCCAGCAAGATTGAAAGCAAGACTGTCAGCAGGATCTCAAGTAAGATTGCCAGCAAGAGTGTCAGTAATATCACCAGGAAGATTGTCAGCACGTGTTGAGCAAGATCACGGACAAGATTGTTCGCAAGACTGAAATATAATCATTCGTTAGATCATAAAAATCATCTGCAATATTTTTAGTAAGATCTCGAACAAGAAGGTCAGCAAGATCGCGAGCTTGATCGTCAACAAGATCGCGAGCAAAATCATCAGCGATATCACCAACAAGATAGTTCGCAAGATCGTGAGAAAGATTGCAAGATCGTCAGCAAGATCACAGACAAGATTAAAAGCAAGACTGACAGTAAGATCTGGAGCAAGATTGTCAGGAAGATGGAGAGTTATCTTTGTCGCATATCAATTTTGACTAGTACCAATAACAAATTACCCGATGTCAAATGTATAATTTCGCCAGTTCTAGACGGTAAATGTCCATTTGCTTTCCAATGTCTTAATAATAATTTTCATATAATGCAAAATCAACCGGTGATTTATGCACAACAATCCTAAATTTATTTATAATTAAATGAATTTTTGAATGCCAACTGTTGCGCTGACGCGCATGCGCCGACCAACCAAAATAAGTACAAGCCTATAAATAAAATTCATGATTATTTTCCCATTATCCTAAAAATCTGATTATATGCATATTTTAATTAGCGACCGTTCCTGATTACCATATAATTTATACCTAAGAAAACAATTTAGTAAAATAAAATATAACTAAAACAATACTGTACATGTATACGAAATAATCATAATATTAATGTATGGAGAGACATGTGAGCAGCGTGTGCTGCCATCTGTTGCTCGCCGACCTGATGCGAGACTGCCGGGATATTTAAATATCGTGACAACTTTTAAGTAAAGAAATGAAAATTTCATTGACTTCTTAGTCACCAAATGAAGTTTTTTTTCATAGTTTACATGCGTTATTTTTCAAAGTTTAAGATCCTGAAAGAAAATTTCACTGCTCGCGATTAGTTTAAACAATATGAATTTGTTTATCATCGCGCGCCGGTCGCTGAGTGCTGTCAATACAGTGCGCGGCTGAGCGTCTCAGGCTCTATTGTAGCTTTAGTCAGTCATAATTCAAAGTAACATTTAAAAATATTATTACTAAACAAATTTTATTTTTTTTAACAATATCATGAATATTACAATAAAATAATTTTTTTTTTGAAACAGGGAAAACAAACTAATAATTAAACTTAATTATTAATTAATAAGAACTAATATAACTTACACATTATTCTTAACCAACTAATAATAAATGAATTATTCATTGAACAATAATCAGGAAAAACTAACTAATAATTAAACTCAATTATTTTTTCCCTGTTATAGTGTAATAATAAAAAATTATTTTATTGTACTATTCATGATATTGCTTAAAAAAAAATAAAATTTGTTTAGTAATAATATTTTTAAACGTTACTTTGAATTATGACTACCTGGGAAAAAATGATCAGGCCTGATCAGAGATGAACAGACATGAGTCGTCAGGCCTGGCCAGACATGTTCAGGCCTGATCATGTATGTTCATGTCTGTTCAGGCCCACCCGAGTAAAAAAATTATAAATACAAAATGGCCCTAGAAAATGATATATAATTTTGAATAACAATATTATACAATTATATATAATTATTTCTATGAAAATAAACATAAAAAAAATCGATTGTGTGTAGGATTCGAACCGTGGACCTTTAGCTTGAAAGTGTAACAATCGATATATACGAATCGCGATTTAACTATACATATATATATATATATATATATATATATATATATATAAATTTTTCATTTTCTTTCAAGAAGGGTTTACCAAACTGCACCCCAGCTCTTCTCATCGAGATCCTTTCACTTTTCGCAGGAACCTATGTAAGTGCGTGCACGATGAGTAAGGATAGACGAAGGCCGACAGATGTGATAATATACCGGTCTCCCTCTCTCTCTCTTCGTCAAAAGGGACAGAGTCTATGCTTAAACCCAACTACGTATTTTAGCTGTATACTCATCTTGCATCCACGCTACCTGCGTACATTTATTTATTTACAATACAGTTATAAGAGAATGTGTATGTGTGTGTGTACTGGCGTAGTACCGAAAAACAAGTTTAGCTGCGACTCAGCAGGATACCTGCACGTGTGCACCGGACTTCTAATTAAAATTCAAATACATACAAAGATTCTATGACTAGCTCATTTCCATATTCCGAGTCACCTATGACATTTCGAAAGTCATACCCGGATCTATGTACTTCCAATAGAGCATTTACTCATCCGTTGTTGTTTACACAAAAATGATATGATTCAATTTCCATATATGGACTTTTCTAATTTTTAGAAAGGTACCTAAACCGGATCCACGAACTTACTCATCATATTGTTGCCCAAAATGATGAGGTGGACCGGTTGGTTGCATAAGAAATCATATGACTTTCCCATCATAATTAGAGTATATAAACTGCCGAAAATCTAACGACGTCAGTCAATCGCTAATCTGAACTAACCTCTGTCGGATCTCGAGTCACTTGCTCCGAAGTTCTATAAGTTAAAATCTCCGATTAGTTCCATCGGCCCAAGTCCGATTAGTACCGCGAATCAGAGATAAAATCTTAATCGTTGTCCACGTGACGGTCCACCGCCTAGGCGATCGGGCCCTTGGCCAAATACCTAGATTTTAATCTTGCAAAAATCGCGGTCGATTCGACTCATCAGGATCATCGGTCTCGTGACGGTCTACAGCCTAGGAAACCAGACTCCTAGATCGAAATCCTAAATAAAAATTAAATACTCATACTCGTACTCGACAGAGAGGGGAGTGTATCCGCTTGGCACCCCAGTAGCTCCGAGTCCGAAAAGTGCATCAAATTCCGCTGAGTAAAATCCCTAAGCCACGGGCAGGGTCCCAGCGAATCGAACAAAAACAATTCCGCGATCATAAATTCAAAGTGGTGAACTGTGAGAGAGTGTGATCAGCGATATTGTAAACCACCTCAAGCTGAGTGGTAAGTTAATCATAATTGTTAATTTTAGTACACACATGTAAACCACATTATAATTTTATAAGAATATACAGATTCTTTTTCTTTTTTTAAAATCATCTTTCTCTTATTTATACCTCTTACTCTAACATTCCTAAGTTAACGGGTACAGAAAGAGACAGACGTAAAAGAACAGGGACTTCTCGAGGGCCCATATTCACCTACCTGCTTCCCTCTCGCTTTAAAATCCCTGACCTACCCTAAAGCCACGCAGGTCAACGATCGGGATTGTCTATCGTACTTCCGCTCGGTACGAAATAGACTTATTTAGTAATCAAAACTTGCCAAATATTAAACATTCTCACACTAGCCACGTGACGGTCCTATTAGGCTCCTTGGTTGAGTAATAGAATAAATATTGTGGGTAATTTTACTAAATAATTAATTAATAATAACCCTTCGCCCGTCGCCTTCACTCTCTCCGATCGTAACAGAAGTTTAACCCGCCACCCGATGACCTAAGAGATTGACTTGAAAGGTTAGTTTCGTATGAACTTCAAGTAATAAAAATCTTATACGTGATAGATTCTTGGTCAACAACATGTTATATTTTGTACATAATAGACTTTTAGTCAAAAAAATTTTATATCTGATTTCTGAGTTATTGATTAATCGTTATATGAAGTTCTATATCAGTTATATATAATTATTTATATGTTAGCTATATGTCATTATAACTAAGGTAGTTATATTTAATTATAACTAAGATTTTAAATTTAATTCTTTATATCAGGCTTGATCAGTCATGGGCAGGTATGATCAGACCTGAGCGTATTCAAGGCTTCAGACATGAACAGGCATGGACAGGTATTATCAGGCCTGATCATGTCTAATTTCAGGCCTGATCGTACATGAACATGCTTGGTCAGGTCTAATCATTTTTTCTCGGGAAGAGCGCTCAGCGACCGGCGCACTGTGATAAATAAATGCATATTGTTTAAACTAATTGTGGGCAGTGAAATTTTCTCTCGGGCTTTCAAACTTCAATAAATAGCGCATGTAAACCATGAAAAAAAACTTCATTTGGTGACTGAAAAGTCAATTAAATTTTCATTTGTTTACTTAAAAGTGAATTAACAATAGGATAATAAACAAAGAAATAAAATATAATTATTTTTATAAAATATAGATATTTGACAACAAATCCCCTGAAAAAGTAAAAAAGAAAAATTGCAATTTTCTTCAAAATTTAAATTTCCAACGAAAAGTACCACATAACTTTGTCTAGGCTAGACTGGCGTAAAAAACATCTTAGTACTTTTCAGATAAGAATATTTTTTTCTACAACTTCCACACATTTGCACCACAATACATCAATCCCATGAAAAAGTAGAAAAAAAATTGATATTTTCTTTAAAATTTAAATTTCTAACCCAAAGTACCGCATAACTTTATCCAGGCTAGGGTAAACTACTCAATAAATGACCGATTTGTGGTAGTGGCAGATATTTTGACTAAAAAAAACAATAATTAGCTTTAAAACTCAGTCAAACTATTATAATTGCATTGCGACATCATTTATTTTATGATATTCATCGTGATTATTTATTTATTTCATCATAGTTTTCATAAAATTATATATAATCAGCGTGAAATGTAAAGACCCAGTGAATAACTGCCTTCGTCCATTGAATGACTGGGCATAATTCAGTATACGACCGACGAATTCAGTTCTGACTTGAAGTTAATTCTCTTAGGAACTTTGGTTGTATCCAATCGATAAATTGATAATAATTTTAAGTAGGAAAGAACATCAATTTTAGTATTTTGTTAAAATTTTATTATTTCATTCAACGAATCCTTATAATCACAGTACCAATGGATGAAAATAACTGTTGTGTTTTTATAAAAATAATCATTTTGAATGCAGAAAAATACTCGTAAGTTATATTAATATCACATTAACAATTTCAACCGTATAAAATAATATACTTATTAAAGTACGCTTGTTTAATTATCATATTTATAAAGTTAACAAATTTTGATTAACGTAAATTGTCAATTGAATTATTCAAAACTTTTAAATTATTATTACTAATCTTTGAATTGGTTAAAGATATGCAGTTTTTAAAATTCTAAGAAAAAAAATATGTTTAATAAATAAAATGATGTAATTCACGGAAAACTCTTTGATTTTATAAATTGAATCTTATTCTTCTACAGTCTTGTTTTTGTTTTTGTTTTTTTTGACACTCAATACCCTGATTTAACAAAATCTTTTGATAGGATTAAGAAGGATTGATTTTTTAATTATTTTTAATCCTTCGAAATCATGTAAATCATTTTTGAAATTTCACTACTAATCATATCAAATCATTCTTGCTACTGTAAAGCGTCAGAATGTAAAATTTTTACTCACTCCGAACAATTTTTAACGCTGAAATCATACTTGAATTTTTGCCACCGGTTATGATTTAAAATGATTCGGCGAGTATTAAAAATTGTAAATCACTCTGGATACTTTTTAATTTTGAAATAATATTTGAGTTTTTGTCACCGGTTATGAATATGATATGAAATGATTAGGCCAGTATTTGTATTAATTCTGAATATTCTAGTCGATGCGCACGAAAACAGGGTGCAAGATTATATTTTCGGTGGATATGAACCGATTTTAAAAATTTTTTTTTAAATTCTTAAAAAATACGAAACAAAAAGTTGACCTTAATTCAAAAGCCGCTTTTATTCCATAAAATCAAATAACGAATAAAAACAAACGACGGATTGATAAGTCATTTACTGCCTTAGTACAATAATAAATTACACTAATGAATTACCAACATAAAATTAATAAAAACAAAATATTTATGTTGATTTCACGTATTCACAGTCAATTTTATTACTTAATTTACTTATATAGATGATTATAAATTTACTGTATTATAAAAAAAATCAGTTACTAAAATTGAAACACATAGTTTGTAAAAATGATTTTTTTAAAATATTTATGTTCAAATTCAATATTTCTCTAATAACTCTTCAATCCTCTAAATAATTTTAATTAATTTTTAATGATAATTATATAAATCACTTCAATTCGATGTGATTTAATAATAAGAAAGACATGTAAGATTACATTTACAAGTAAATAATAACTTTTAATTTATTTTAAAATTATTATAATCATTCTTCTACATACCGGTCATTCACTGGTGGGTGGTCACAGACTGAACTAGTTACCCTAATACTTTTTTATGGAGAATATTTTTTTCCTTTAATTGTAACCTTACTACTGTTTTACTAACTTAAATCTAAATACTGAAATTTTAAACCTTAAATTTATAATAAGAGTTTATTGAGGTTGCGATTGCGTGTTTTGTTTTCTTTCTTTGAACTTTTGCAGAATTCAAATTTTTTTAAATAAAAAATTTATATATGACTTGAAGTTAACAATTTCGACGTTGCCAAACTTAATATTTATTCTTTTTTACTTTTTTTTTAATTCCAATGCTCACATATGATTGGTCAATTAAAATGTTGAATAACTCAAAAACTACTCAAAATTTTCAAAAGTGGCAAAGGAACTTCATGCTTAAAATCGCCTCCTCTATCTAAATTTTCTCGCTGTGAAAGTAATTCTGGATTACCCTGTATACCTCCTATGCCATACCAATATCCACCTCCTGGAGCATATCCACCTCCAGTTTTTTATAACCCACCATACTATCCAAATTATCCTCCTCAGGATAATAATCAAAGTAATCCCAATAATAATTACAACAACAGTAATACCAATTAATACAATAATCGTAATAATTACGGTAATAATAATAGTCAAAGATAGGGCAATAATGGTTATGATATGGACAATAGAAATAATTACGGCAGTAACAATAATGCCAGTAATCCCCAGAATCAACAAAATAATTCCAGACCAAACTCCCCTGCATCTCCTAAAAGGCCTTTAAACTCCAACGCGGTTCGGGGGAACGACGCGACGCCGAACAGCGCGAACCCCATGGAAGCGCGCCCCCCAACAATCAGATTCTTAACAGTCAAAAATTCATAATGTTGGTTGAAGTCCAGGGTAGAGGACCAGCCGTCACTTTAACAGCCCCTGAGTTGCAAAACGGCAGAGCTCATTTCCTAGTTGACATGGGTGCTGACATAAACGTAATTAGAAAAGACGCGCTGGCCCCTCAAACAGTAATTGATACCTGGGACTCTGTTTCAATAAAAGGAATCACGACGGAACGACTTGATACTCTGGACACAACACAGATTACATTTTTCTCAAATCCCAAAAAATTTCATGTTCTCGAGAATCCACTACCTATTCCAACTGAGGGAATAATTGGTATTGACTTTCTAACAAATGAAAAGGTCGAAGTATCTTTTCATTATAATACCATAGTCGCAGATTCTGAACCCATATATCCGATCCTGCTTGAAAATACTAACGGTGACGCATTCGATACACCACAAGTAACCACACTTCAATTAGAAGACGTACCGTCAATACTTGTATTAAAAGTACGGACTTGCACAGTAGTTCCAATCAATCTTTGCAAAACGGATTTGAAAACTGGATTTTTTCCCTGTATTGAAACTCACGAGAATATCTTTATTGTTAATGCTTTGGTTACAAATAATAATAATACTTGCTACTTCTATGCAATTAATGCCTATGAAGATGACATAGAATTAGTTGTACCTCCCCAAGAAATTATTCCCTTTGAATGTGACGGTAACTCTGAAGATTTATTCGACGATTCTGAAGAAAGTGACGTTCCAGAAACCGATCAAGATAGATTTGAGCAAATATGTGCTAGTCTCCGACTTGATCATTCAAACGTGCTTAAAAGAGAGCACGTGCATGAACTTATCAGAGAATTTCCGCTTCTTTTTCATCTTCCTGGAGACGATCTCCCTGCTACCACAATGACGAAACATTCTATTCCGACTGTTGATTAAGTTCCTATATCTGTCAGACAGTATTGTTTTCCACCTGTACATAAGGAAGAAATTGCTTGACAAGTGAATAAGCTGCTGAATGGTGGTGTAATAATTGAATCTGTTTCTCCATATAATTCGCCTCTTTGGATAGTTCCAAAGAAACCAGACTCTAAAGGTAATAAACGTTGGCGTATGGTAATTAATTTTCGTCAATTAAATGAGAAGACCATAGGCGACGCTTATCCTCTTCTAAGCATAGTCGAAATTCTTGATAGACTCGAAGGAGCTAAGTATAATGACTAGCACAAACTTGTTCCTTTCGCAATTTTTTCATATAACACTTCTGTACACGAATTCACTAATTTTACTCCTTTTGAACTTATAAATGTTGCTACGACGCTCACCTGAACCCCAGTACCTTGAGTGTTGAAGATTAGGTTTATGCTATAAAAGAATCACGAAAAGGTAATTTTGATTCACATTATAAAGGCTCTTATGTTATAGTTGAGTTATTAGATAATAATACAGCTGTAATAGAGGATGAAAAGAGTAAAAGATCACTTAAGCATGTGGATAAGTTAAAAATATGTAATACTAGAAATTCAACTAACTCTAACACTGATACCCAATCTAACTAACATAATTATTACTCCCTATTTGTCCTACGAATCATTATGTTTTAGTTAAATAAATTACTGCAGGTAAACAAGTAAGCTTAACCCTACATTATGGAGCTTGCAAAATTTATTCTCTGGTTAACATCTACAATCCAATTGGCATACGGGTTCATCGCTTATGACTGCGGGACTCCGTATATAAATGTCACTTCACTATTCTTGTTAGACATTAAGGATTGCAACATACCTACTGGGATGCCAACAATAAAAGACACCCGAGTTCAGTTACTGCAATTCACTAGTTTCTCGAACATTAAAATCATTCAATGCAAACTTACTATTCAACACACTATTTATCATTGCGGAAAGTTTGATCATCTATTTGAAGAAGTAAACAATAACATGGAATTTGTCCATGAATTAAGTCATGAAACTTGTAAGACAATCCATGAAACCGGAATTTTTATGTATCGCGACGCAACACATGCAGGTATCCAGAAGAACGCAACGCCCAGATTCCCGATTACCCTAGCAGGCTCATTTACGGCCGGTGGCTGGTGTATTAGGGGAACATACTTCGATGCTTACGGTAACTGGGAAGATATTACTGTAACTGGGTATGCCACCTTCACTTTACAACACTACACTCCAATTAGTTTGGATCGAAACGAAGTAATATTAAGATCCGGAGTTCGCTGCAATTATCAACACGGAAAGTGTATGGATATCGACGGAGGGAATACATTCTGGGATTTACTGCCTCCAGACCAATGTAATTCACGCAAATTCTCTATACTCTACGAAGGAACTGCAAATAAAATACAAGATCGCATCAACCGGAAATTTGGAGATGAAGTATACTCAGTCACTACTGGAGCCGTAACATTCGCACTAACAGGTAAAGGCCATATTTCCAACTGTGCAACTAAATTAATCAAGACAGAACATCCAAGACTCTTTATACTCGATTCTGACAATAGTGAATTTTTCCATGACGCCAATCGCATAGACACTAAATCAATAGATCTTTTCACATACGTAAATACGAAATTTGTCTACCTCGAACGACATGTGCAGAGTCAAGTTATGATGCTTTACCACGACATGATCAGACAAGAATGTGAGCTTGAAAAGAAGGTCCTACAAAATGCACTCATCTTAGCTACTCTGGCACCTGACGAATTCGCATTCCAGTTTATGAAGAAGCCTGGATACATCGCGTACGTGTCCGGCGAAGTAATAAGATTTGTTAAATGTATAGCTGGGGCACTCCGCGCCAAATCGGACGGTTTCAAAAATGTATTTTCCCGATTTTCTCAATTTTTGAGTATTTTGTAGTACCACTCGAAAGAGGCTTCCTGGTAAATTTTGAGATTTTTTTGATCAATGGTTAAAAAAATATCGAACTTTAGGAAAAAAACGCTCTTTTTATGGTTTTTCGATTATAACTATGATCGTCAATGTTTCTTTTTTTCAAAATTTTCGTTTTTAGATAGCCTTTACAGAAAAAAATACCAAACAAATATACAAAATGTTTTTAATCGAGATTTTTGAATTTTAAGTTTTCAACTGTGTTTTTAAAAAAAGATGTATCCTTCGATTTCCTTGAAAATTTTCTATCTTAAACTTGTATCCATTCTGCAACTTTAAAGCCCGGTCCGGTAGTGGGCCTTCCATAGTTACTATTTTTTTTCAATTTTTGAAAATTGAAATAATTTTTTTTTCGTTATGAATGATTATCAGTACCTATTTTTAACATTGTATACTTGTTTTTCTTGCATATTATAAATTGATTTCAATATTTTTTTGCTCTGAGTAAAGATTTGAAAGCAGTAAGTAAAAGTTAATGCTATTTATGAGCAGTTATAATAAATGTTTTTATTTATTAAGAATCAACTATTTCGAAGCAAAAGAAACATTAGATTTGCTATACAATACAGCTAAGACCATTACAGGAGCTCAAAAATTCCATATCATTATTTGAAAAAGTGTCGAAACTTGTTACAAACGTTTTTAAGTATTTCCGTGTTCTTTCGAAAATTTAATATTAACGATTGTTTCATGCTTTGCGCGTTTTCGAATAATAATATGGAATAAAAACATTTCGTATATTTGTGTTGTATTTTTTTCTGTAAAGGCCATCTAAAAACGAAAATTTTGAAAAAAAAATCATTATATTTCGATCATTATTACGAAAGTTATGATCAAAAAACTATAAAAAGAGCGGTTTTTTCTAAAATTCGATATTTTTTGAACCATTGATCAAAAAAATGATCTCAAAATTTACCAGGAAGCCTCTTTTGAGAGGTACTAAAAATAACCAAAATTTAAGAAAATCGGGAAAATAAATTTTTGAAACCGTCCGATTTGGCGTGAAATGCCCCAGCTGTTGATGTAAGACGACGAGACACGAAAGAATGCTATCAAGAATTGCCTGTACTCAGAGGTAATGATACATACTATATGTTGCCACGAATGCACATATTAGTCAAAACTGAAACGCAAATAGACTGTAATTCTCTATTAGCGCCAATTTATCGACTAGAAGATTCATGGTATAAGTTGAATCTGAATCTGTTATCAGTCTCCAATCCAGAACATCTCACTGCTTCAACAAATCATTCTTGGAAGTACATCCCAGCCCAAGGATTGGCAACAGGTGGTATCTATTATGACAACGACATTGTAAAGCTTAAGGACTACATGATCTTCCCATTGGAACGCACTGCGGTATTAAACACTATTGCCAGAGGCGCGACGGGTCATTACGTGGCTGACAACAGTATCAAGATTAATAATCTACTGGATAAAGAAGCCATTAGGTTATCTCTCGCAAAAGCCTGGGGAAAAGTGTATAATTTCTTTAATACCATAGGCACATTCAGCGTAACACTCTTTAGAGTTTACCTTACGTTCAAAGCAATAAAATTCACGATGGATACTTTAATCCACGGCTATGCGCTGCAAACTATTTACGGATGGAGCGTGTGGTTGATAGGAGCATTGTGGGACTCTGTAAGCAACCTTCTTTCACATCTACCAAAGACTGAAAAGGGTTATACACCTAAAAACGAAGAGTCATTACAAACGAAGGAAGAATGTCAAGATGGAAATAATGCTCGACCTATCTACCCGTACTTGCTTGCCATATTTACCACCAGATCACTTTAGGGAAGTTATCTATGCAACCCCTAGAACTTGAACAGTGAACACTCAGTCTAACATTACTGGAGTAGCTGACTCTAATGAACTCCAGGTTCCAAATGAAAATACATGACAACCTCCAAATTAATCCCATGCATGCAGCATATCCATCTTCTCTAAGTTAATTTTAAGATTAGTGTAAGCTCTCTCAACTTCAAGAATATTGTAAGAATTTAAAATAACTACTTTTAGCAAAGAACATGGCGGCATTACAATGGATTCTCATAAACATCATCGTCATTGTGTCCAACGTAAAGGGAAGTGCAGTCTATCTAAGACCAATCGAACTCAGCGCAGGACTCTATTATGAGCATCTGAAGGATGTTCACTTGGCCCCAGACAAACGAAAACTAACTACTATAATGAATTTGGATTTTCTTGAACAATGAATTCCATCTATTACAGACATCGAAATTCTTGTACTTCATCAACACTGCGTGACATCCATTGCAGAATCGGAATGCCGATACTGCATAAGGCTCGAAGACTACAAACGCATGTCTCGAAAATTATTCAAGCAGATGAAGGTAATAAGACAATTGGTTGATCCAGACCGTGCACACAACCGCTCTTCACCAAAAGACCCAAGCGTGAAAGCCCTCCTTCAAGATTTTCTCCGAAAATTCGATGAAATTCTGACATATACGAGGACCTGATACGGCTAGCATTTCAACATAAAAATTACTATAAATTTTCGGAATCTATAAAAAATATGACTGGTCCATTGTCTGAACAAAATATATCACACTCAAGGTACATCGAACGCATAAGTGCTTGGAGCGTATATACTCAAGCTTATTTCGAGGAATATCTTAATCTCATGAAAAATGTCATCGAAGCGATAAACCTCGTTATAGTTAGAAAATTCTCACCACAGCTCTTTAGCCCAAAAAGAATCTCTGAAGCTATGAGAACGTTTCTCAACAAGAATCCGCAGTACCGGATCCCAATAGGAACAGAAGATCTGTATAATGAGGAAGCCTCCAAATTAATGAAGTTCGAGCATAAGTTTTACAAAGATAAACTAATTTGGACACTTCGCCTGCCTTTGGTGCAGTTACTCAAATTCAATTTATAACGTATACCGTAATTAATTTCCGCGACGGAGACGCGGATCAACCGGTAAACCGTATGCGGTCACCCACGTGTTAAAATAATAATAATAAATAATAATAAATATTACTAATAAATGATTTTAAATGTTTCCTTCAAATTAAAATAAATAATAAGTTATAAACAATAATAAAATTATAAATAATAAACTCTTGGTGTGCCTGAACCAGCTCCTCAAGCTGGGTTAGTGCACGCAGGCGCCAGACCGTTTATCCTAAAACGGACAAAATTTAATTCAGGGGGAAATCTGCGAGGGAAAATCCGAGCAAGCGACACACGACAAAGTGGACAAACAATTGAGAAAAATAAATCAAATGAATAATAATAAGAGAAAGAAAAATGGTAAATATATAAGAAATAATTATATTACAAATAATAAATAATATCAGAAAAGAAAATGAAATTAAGTTGTGGGAAAAGATCCAGGGAAAATAAATATTAAATTTTCCCCGACAGCTGTTGGTTTCCGTATTTTAATTTTATATGATATATATAAATTTTAATAATATTCTACACAATATTTATTAGACCAAAAATAATACTCGGTGATTATAAAGAAAGAAATTAAAAATAATATAATAACATATATATACTCAATAATAATATATATATATAATGTAATAATATATATATAATAATATAATACAATATATAATTAATACCTCCAATATATTAAATAATAATAATCCCTTTGCTTTGTTTTACTCTCTCAGCACTTGTGAGAGGGAGAAAGACACGGAAGTTATACTCACTCACACTCAAAAAAAAGAAATAAATTCCTCTATATGAAACAAATTTATAAATTTTAAAATAAAAACATCAATAATAATTTTATGACCGCTGGGGTACCAGTTAGTCAAAATAAAATAATATAATGCTATGCAATTATGTTAAATAATAATAAACGTAAATAATAATTGATAATCTTATACAAATATTCTAAATAAAATAGAAAAATAATAATTATATTAACTCGGGAATCTTTCATACGAGTGCTGACATCAGTGCTTCAGGAATTTATAAGTACCGCGCGTGTGGTATAGCTATATATACTACTAATATATATATATATATATAAGTGTGTTCCGGCAACGTTTTACGACGTTGCGTACGCTTTATCAATATATATATATATTTAATTACCGAATATTTTCACCAACATACGAAATAATATTCAATGATATTTAATAACAATTCTCTCACGTATCATTCAATAAATAAATAATAAATACAAATAAATAATTTTCTCCGCGGCGACCAACAACTACCGGGGGAGGCTAACACGTGAAAGTATAATATCCAGCAAAATAAATACAAAGTACTTACTCAAAAACAGCAAATCAGCAAAATAATAATAAATTTTTTTATAACGAAATACTAATATCAATTATTCAAATTAATTCACCCAGTGAACTTTACTTATTTTCAACAAAAACTTTATTGCTTAGCGACAAAAACTCACGTTCGTACACAATGCTTATCCGTATCTTTCTGACCTAATTGTCTAAACCTCCACCTGTTGGTCGTCGCACACATGGCACTACTGTCGCCCTTAATTTCTATTATAATTACGTTTGTCAGCCCTGGGCCTTACTTAAATTAAAAATATAAAATATAAAACATAAATCCTCGGACAACTGAATGATACATAATTAATTAATCGAATATATGAACTATTCATCTATATATTTCGCCTCGGGTAATAAATTAAATAATAATAGCCCAAATAATGAACATTACTTGACGTCATCAGTTGGATGACAAGTTTCAATGAAACAATATGATAACAATTGTTGGGGCATAATATAGCGCTGGATTATGCATCCCAACTAATTCAAAATTATTAATAAATATTTAAAATAAACAAAAGTCACGCGTTTGTGTTTCAAATCATAAATTATAAAAAAAATAAAATTAAATCACACACGTGCTCTCTCATACCCTTCGCGCATGCGCGAGCACCGTGTACGGACTGCCGTCTCATCGGCGAAATGGCGGAATGCCCGCGCAACGATTCAAATTCAAATTTATAATTAAAATAATTAACTTAAAACTAAATAAAATCAAATAATTTGAATCGTAACGTGACAAATTTGTACAAACTTCATCCTTATCCAGTTCGTCAAATTTTTGGAAACAATTCTAAGGGATCCGCCTATGCACAGCCACGATTCGATTATTTGATGATGTCCTCGAATCATGAATGGTACGCGTTAGTTCAAGAGGACGAACTTAAACAATGTCAAGAATTGGGAAATCTCCATATATGCAAACCCAACTTTGTAATATACGAAACAGCTATCCATCCTTCATGTGAAGCTGATTTGTTTGCAAGCTCAAGACTTGACCCGTTCAGCAGATGTGACGTCAGATTGAGTAAAACTCATTATCTGTTCTGGAAATCCTTAAAAGAAATAAAGGGATGGAAATACTCCATACCTCATTTAAGCTTGCTTCAAGTCTCAAGTCTCTCACTCTCAGCCCTGGTTATTCTGCAAGAATCGGTTATACTACCCTGTATGGATCAGAAGACTCAACGGTCCTGCTACAACCTCAACCAAAGATCGGGCTTAATATAACACAATTATTTCCTGAAATTCATAAATATCAACCTCTCAGCTCGGTCAATTACAACGACGACAGTCCAACGCCCGTATCTCTCATCGACTCTTACGGGTTTCTTTCCTACGACTACACTTTAAAACAAATAGATAAAAAACTACAACTTGTCGATCCAATTGAAACGCATGAAGATTTACAACTTTATCTCTTGCATGGAATATTAATTACTACATTAGTCTTAACAGTGTATTTAATCTTTTTAACACGAAAGTTAACTTACGAACTACTTCTTTGTTATACTAGGAACGATTCTCCTGTGGTAAGCGCTAAATCGACCTATCGAAGAAGCATCATAGTCGACGACGGGGTCGACCAAAATCCTGCAGCAATAATCGAAGCCCTATCTTCGACGTCTCTAACACACAGTAATGAATTATGTGCAAATGCCTTATCGAAAACAGACTTGACACTGACCAAGAGCGAGACGCTCGTATAAACGAATGTCAAATACAATCTGGGTATCAAAGAGGTTTCGAAGATTTCCATCGACTAACTGCTTACTTCATCCTACGAAATTTCTCGAGAACAGCACAAGCTAAGCGAGCATTTAGACAATATCATCAGTTAAAATCCTTTCCTTTGTGAAACAAGCAATATGACTCTTGAAACAACAGATGGATACTCTTCTAGAAGACGTCCCCTTGGTGTAGATACCTTGTTCATCTACCTCGTCTCCTTAATTGTAATACGATACCATTGGCATCGACGTATGTGGAAAAGAGCCCTAAGACGTTTACGTCACAGTGACCAGTATAGAAATCATTTAAATTCATGAAGTCTAGTAGCAAATCTCAGCATCCCTAATGAGCCTTTACTCGTAAAACCCACTGATAACATTAAGACTAGTTATGAAGAAATACAAGCTGCATGGATCATAGCCCAAGATAAAGATATCAGAACTCAAGTCATGAGGAACTACTGGATCAGTCATCGTTATTTGAAAAGACCACGCAAGTATAAGAAAATTCGAGCCCAGGACGTCCATCCTCTTTCCTACCTCGACCTACCACGGCTGTTTGGAGAAATACCATGGGCAACTGACAACACATACCTGTCTGATAACTATCCGATAAATTGCGCTTACAGATTGATAAATTGATTGATGGTGGGACACTTCTACCAGCGAGATAGCACACAGATTTATTTAGATGCGATAATTGATAATCACAGGCAACCTTTTGAATCTTGAGCCACCGACTAACAGGAAATTTTCTCACTTCCTCAACTATTCGACGATCTCATATCTTGGAGTAATGAAAGAGAAAATCGTACAAGTCCTATGTCCATCAATCTGCAACATTCCTCACCATCAACTTCTTCGATTTATAAAGACCAAAGACTCCGTTACCATCCATATTCGATACCTCAAAATCAAGTAGAACTGCCAGAGAACCTTGACGATGTGAAACTTAGTTCCCCAAATTCAACTGCGAACGGGAATCACAGTAACAAAAGAAGGAAAATACAACGTTGGCATCGACGAGTCAAAAAGCAGACCCATCTGCGCCGACCTCCAAGAACGTATTCTCGAATTAAAACGCTCCATAAGAAAAGGTGTATCAACAACAACTATTCGAGTGTAAGTTAACTGGAAAAGTAAGCTGCCAGAGTATATATAATCACACAATATCATATATTCAAAAACTACCAAAATAAAATCATTACTAACACAGTGAATACACATGTACTAACCCATGTAAACACTTTTATCAACAGGATCGTTATTTTACCTTCCTGGATACGAGTGGGTACAAATTTAAAAAAAAAATACATATAAAAAAAAAAAAGAAGAAAAAAACACCAAAAACCATTTGCCGCTAAGTTGCAATACCGGGTGATACCCGGAGCTCATTGATTGTGCTAATAATTATATCGAGTCCTAATTATTAAAATTATATTTTGTTCGTTGTCAAACGAATTCCTATGCGTTATTAGATTATATCAGGTCAGCCGACCACGGCAATTTACATTTGGATGTAACCGATTATTTTTGTAATATCTAACTGTTCCTATTTTTGTTTTTCGGTTTAATATACGAATAATTAATTTTGTTTAAAACTGAATAATTATTTGACGTAAATTTAAGTGCCTATCCTATTCCCGATCCGCCACCCTGATCCGACTTCTTCCGATAATTGAATTGGTGATTGATACATCACCTGGCGCCCAAAAACTGCAGAAGCCGAACCAGGTAAGCCAAATAGATTGTGCGGGGATAGTTTATCTGCCGAATTCCAGGCGAACTACATAACCGGTCTCTCTCTCTCTCTCTCTCTCTCTCTCTATATATATATATATATATATATATATATATATATATATATATATATATATATATATATATATATATCAAGTAAAATAACAAGAAAAATTTGAAAAAAAAAAAAAAAAGACGTGTGGCACTCGGGGACTGCCACGGTAAAGCTATTGCATGGCATTTTTTATCAACTTATGCAATTATAATTATTTATTTATTTTTTATTTATGCCGTATTTATTTTTCTTTGATATTAATTTAAATTACACTTTTTGAGCGTGGTGACCGATAAGAAAACAAATTTTTTCCTTTTATTAAATAAATAATAAGTTAAAATATTATTATTATTATCTTACAATACATGTAGGTTATTCTGGAATTTTTATCATTGAAAGTATAGGTTTATGGTAATTGAAATAAGGAACGTAAGATTGAGACTTGATATCCGGTAAATATCTGGAAAATACTGCGTCAATTGTGGTCCCATATTTTGTTGTGAATTCTTGTTGATCATTATCCATTTTCAAATTCAATTTTTCCGAAAGAAAAGTTGTCAACTGCTCTGATTTATTATCAGCGAAGTTGATCTATCGATATTTCAACTATCGATTTTTTTTTCTAAAGTATTGATGTTTTCTATTGATATTTTTTGGACAAGATATATCGATACTCGATAATAAAAAACTAAAACTATCGATGTTTTTTTTTCAATATCGCACATCCCTAGCGTGTGACATTATAAAGATATGATAGATATCTATATAACTATATCGCGTGTCTAAAGGTAAAAGAGCGCATTGCTACAGGTTAGTAGGGAATCATGCTAAAAGGGCGCATAAAAAATTTTTTTTTTGCCATTAACTCTGAAATTCTTTGAAACACCAAGATCTCAAGACATACGCCCTTTTAGCTTTTGAAAAGTAGTGTCTACAGCTAAAAGGGCGCAAAAAAAATTCAAGTTTTAATTCAAAATACTGACAAATAGATTCGCAAGACAAGTTAGATGAAAAAAACAGTCTCCTACACTTTTTTTTTTTTTTTCAAAATTTAGTAAAAATAAAATTATTAACAAAAGAAAAAAAAATGAAAATATCAAATTTTGAATTAAATAAAAAATTTTTATTACGATTGTAAAAAATAAAAATTTACTGACTTTTTCTTCAATTAGTGTTTTGGATTATGGATCCGTCATAAATTAGAATAATATGAAAAAAAAAAAAATTCAAGCTACTTAATAATAAAGAAATAATTATTTTTCTACACAGTAAAAACAAATTTCTTGGCACAAGGAATATTTTGTATTATGAACTGAAGACAAAAATTTTTCTTGGCTCAAGAATGTTTTTTTCCGCCTAAAAATTTTTTTTTTGTTTGAAGAAAATTTTTTCTCCTTCCAAGAAAATATTTGATCTCACTTTATGATACGAAAAATTTCTTGGATGAAGTAAAAATTTTTTTAGATCAAGAAAAAATTTTTTGTCCCAAGAAATCCTTTTTTACTGTGAAGACATATTCTTAACTTTAATATTGAAAGAAAGTATTAGTTAGAATATACCTTTATGACTGCAGCATTTTTTTTGTTATTTTTAGACTTCGGCTAAGATTTTTTATGAATTTTTCAGAAAAAAAATTTATACGCCCTCTTAGCTTTTGGTAACAAAATTTTCAAATTACTAAAGCTAAAAGGGCGTATAATTGAAGACAAACGTTCTTTTAGCTTTGGAAAAACAATGTTGGATTTTCAACGTATAAAATGTTGACTAATCAATTGGCGATGAAAAAAAATTCATGCGCCCTTTTACCTTTTGGCACGCGATATACTTATCCACAAACAGCTGCTTACGTATTCGTCTGATTTCAGAGCAGCTCGCCTCGATCCGTGCGAGCTTCGTACAGTCGTACCATATCCATGCACATTAGGCGAACGCTTGGCCGAGCTACATGGTAGGCGGAGTGGGGCCGTTATGTTTTATTTTCGTTACGAAATTTCTTGCTTCGGTCGCCACGCTCAAAGCCCGCGATAAAAGCTATGCAATAGCTTAAAAAAATAGAAAAAAAAAAAATTATAGAAAAAAATCAGTCTATCGGTTGACCCTGTGGACCAGCCCCAAAACTTCCGGCAGTTTTCGAGCTCTTTGAGCTCGAAACTAGTATTGTGAAAACATTTTCGAGTTCGAAGAGCTCGAAAATATTGTTGTATGCTACTGTTTTAGGAAAAAACCGTTTTTTAGCATTTTTTTCTCCCACGATATCTTACGAACGAATTAACCAATGGAGATAATTAAGGCGGCAATCGACGCGTTTTATTGAAATCTAGAGCTGATCAAATTTTGAGATTGATCGGATGAGTCGCTTCGAAGATAATCGAAGAAAACCGTTTTGCACCATTTCTTTGTCGATCGATTTCTCTCGAACGAATAAACCGATTGAGATGGTTGAGGCAGCAATCGTCACGTTTTATTGAATTTTTATGCTGATTAGATTTTAGAATTGATCGATCGAGCCATTTCTGAACAATTAGAACAAAACTGAAATAAATTTTTTTTTGTTTTTCTTCCATATCGTAGAGTCTATTCGATCGATCGATTTGAAAATTTCAGAAAAGTTGACGGCCAATAAACTCCTTTGATTGCCAGCTCGAACATATTAATTTGTCAGTTCATTAACAAGATATTAAAAGTTTACATCCATACACACACTCATACACACATACAGACACTCGGACATTCTTCTGAAAATAGTCAGAATAGCTTCCTAGGACCTCAAAACGTCGACATCTGATGAAAACTCGATTTTCGAAAATCGGGGTGTAATTAATAACCGCGAATTTTCGAAAACTAATAACTTTCTTAGCGGGAAGTTGAAAAATAATAACAATGTATTTACTCTGTTTCATGAAACGCCATAGGAATATTGTAAGGAAAACAGTGACTACGTATAATAATAAGTTAAGATACAAAAATTAAAAAATGCATAGGCACTGAAACAATATAAGTAATTCAGATAAATTAAGTATACACCTATAATAATTATATAAACATATATATAAAACTAAAAACAAAAATATATATGTAAAAAAAAATAATATTAATAAATAAAGAAATAAATACCAAAAAGGAAATATTACGAAGGAATACTCCAAAATAAAAGAGAGAAGAAAAAAAATATATTCTAATTTTCTTATAAATTAATAACAACATGCATTGTAATAATAAGAATATACATAACTCCTAAGTCCTACGATACAGCAGCTAAATTATTTTATAATTACTCTTACAAATTGCATGCTAGAATAAAGAATAGTATTAGGATTTACTTGCATTGATTGTTAATTAGATTTACTTAAGTAATTTCAAATAAATATCCAAAATATCTGTACGAATATATACATATATGTCAACTATTAAAAGATTACTATATTCTAAGCTTCTCGGCACCATTTATAAAATAAGTTAAGATATACAATAGAATATATATATATATATATATATTCATGAATAAGAATAGTACTAAGACCTGAAAAAAAAGAAGAAAAAAAAATGATAAAAATTAATAAACAGTAACAAAAAAAAAACATAATTCAAAATCACTTATTTTTAGTAACGCAAGTAACCATGAGTCACTTAGTAATAATTAGATTATAATGCAAAATATCTTTTTCTTCATATATGTATAATCCTAGCTGTAAGTTGAAATAATCATAAGAAGTGAACATAGGTTGAGGGATAAACACGACCTTAGTCGTTCCCCCGTACTCCCTCTTCACTTCGCAAACCCCCATGAGCAGTCAACGAACCTGCCATATGCACTGACACACGACGACAACAACAAGAGAAAAGATCTAGTGGGTCCACTTGAAGCAAGCGTGCTTGTCTCAACGTCCCATCCTTTTCCTAAGAGGGAAAAATTTATGAGAGCAACAAGGAAGGAAACTTTCAAACGTAACATTCATTGCAGCGGCTCTTTGATACTTCCCATCCTTCTTGTGTTCACGTACTTATGGATCTACGCATACTACGATCACGAAACTAAAAGGCAACGAATTATCGCCAGTCATACAAATAAAATTCACGGTTTTTACCAGCCCAATAAAAACAAATGAATTTAATAAAAGGAGAGAGAAGAAAATTTTGCAACCTTTACCTTCTTTCATAACACGAGACAAGGATAAAAGGCCATAATCTCGATCCAAAATCTTACACAAAAATAAACTAAAAGTAAGCAGCTTAAAAATAACCATTAAGATCCAATACATGACCTGTGTGAAGGAACCATATACTGTCGGTAATCTATAAAGAAATATATCATTAAAAGTGGACATGTGTGGCGACGAGATTGTTAATATTGATTGATATATGATTGATCATGTATAATGATTTGTGCGGTCAATAATATAATCCATGATAGGTGTGATTGCATCTCAAGTTATATCTTCGGTTCATATGTGATTTTATAATTTCAGTATTGTAATAATGCCAATACTACCATACATATCGACGTTCTAGTTGGCAAAGTGTCTGACTGATTTTTTTTCGTAGGTGATTCTGGGCAATTTTCAGATACTAATAGTCAGAGAAAATATCGTTTGAGTAACCTTGACAAAAATACAATACATATACTAGATATGGGATTGATTTTTAGATGGAAAATTTTTAACTTCCTTTTTCGCATAAATGGAGGATTCTCTGAAACGAAGTTGGACAATTTGTTAATTGGAACATCGATGTATAAATAATTGAAAATATACATTTATCTGAAAATTGAAGGAACAAAAATATAAATAGTTGTAGGATCATGCAACTACATAGGAATACTTAAAATATCATAGCTTACATCATATATCTTACGAAAGAAATTCAAACCAACGATGACCAGCAATAGAAATAGACGGATCAAAAACCCAACGGATAGAATTTAACTTAGAAACTAACACTATCAACTAAATAAGGGAAGGAAGAAGGAATTTTGGGACCCATTAACCTAGTTAAATTACAAATATATTTCAGATTATTTCCTTTTCGTTATTAAATAACGCAAATTTGTGTACACAAATATAAAATATTCAAAAATATATGTATAAAGATGATACATATATGTATGTATGTATATGTATGAAAATGTTCCGAAAAACACATCATGAAGTGACATGGCCCTGGCCACAGTATGCACAAACAGGCGTTGACGGCGAACACTCTTCTCAAAATTCCTCGATGATTGCCCTGACCCTCGGAGGTGACAGCTCCAATATTCCCCACAAATGGACCGGGCATAAAGCCGCCACCAGCTGAAACAGAAGTTGCAAGCATTAAAAGCATATCAGTATATATATAGTTGTGATAATATTGGATTCGTGTATAAAGATTATTGGAAACTTACCGCCACCATCGTGTTGAACTCCAAATGATCTATAAGACTCCAAGGAACAGCAGAGACCAACCAGCTGGTCTCGATCGAAGTCATCGGGGACAGCAGTCCTACCATCGAATCCGAAAAAGGAATTGCATATGTGTGACCTTCACTAAAGATCACACAAAATAGCACCCTGATGATCTTTGGATCCCCCATGGCCACGTAAACGCGCCGCAGCTTCAGCAATTTTCCATTAGCTGGTGGACAGGACCTTTTTGCCGGAGCTACATGAGGACTTCGACCCCTTTTCATCGGACGCTTCTCCTTACCCGAAGTGAATGGTTGAGGTTGAAGAAAGATGATAAAAATCAAGAATAAAGCTATTATTAAATAACAAAAGGAAATAATAATAAAAGAAGAGAGATAAATAAATAATAATAACAACAATTACCTGAGTAATTTGGGCAGGCTCGTCCAAAGCCGGCTTCGGACACCGGATCCATGGTTCGTACCGCGACGTATCAGGCCGATACACCTGATTCTCCCTGTCCTCGATCTGGTATACAGTGAATGTGGATCCCGATGACGATGTCGGCGCGTACACCTGAATCTACTGTACTGCGGGCCCCACCTTGACAGGACCCGACATCACTAAGGAGATTGTCTCGTTTGGTTGAGAAGCTGGAATCTCCTCAACAACAATTTCTTCTGCTAAGTCGAACTCTTCTTTTATGATTGAACTCATGGTTTACACTTAAAACTTCTACTACACTTGACTTGTTACAACATGAGAAAACTTGATAATGACGTTGAGGGAAAAATCACGGGTATTTAAATCCACGGAATATTTTCAAAACCGGCAGTAGGATGTAAACGAGGACCAATCCAGCCGAAAAAGTTTCCACCATTAAAGAAAAAAAAATATATTAAGGAAAGAAAACGCCTAAAACAACTAAAACCTATCGCCAACACCCTCACTACCCCTTAAGGAAGAGGGGAAAGGAAAAAGAGCCTGACGCAACTTGAGACGAACATCGAGCTACCATGCAATGATCATCTGATGCCCAAGAGTTTTATATATACTCAAACATAATTTTGAAAAAAATTTGGAAAATCCAAAAGTACACGACTCATAATCCTCATTTATTATGAAATAATAAAATTAAACATGAAAAATGATAATAATAAAATGGCGCGAAGCACGAGTAAATTTAAAATATATACAATTTTCTTTTATTAAATTTTTTTTTTTTTTTTTTTTTTCATTATATTAGTATTTTTATTATAATTATAAGAAAACTTAATTGAAATATCTCGATTAAGAATAAAAAAAATATATGTAAATAAAAAAAAAAGAATTGAATTGAAAAAAAAAAATCAGGCTTATCAATTAGCAATAATACAAAAAAAAGCTGAACTAGGACGGTTATTTGCAAGTGTCTCTCGTAGAATAAATGTACGTATAATGTATAGATATATCACCATCCATGTTAATTTTACATAGATATATATAGATATAGTTATACGGCCTTTTTTATTCTTTTATTGATTGTAATTAAACAACATTGAGTTACCGAGCCATTTGCAATAGGGAACCTACAAATCTTTCAAATAATTTAAAAAAAAAAAGTTGATTTAATTACTTGATTTTTTCGCAAGTTATCGTGTCTACGGGTTTCATACTTGACGGACAGGACATTTTTTTTTGAATATTTTGATGTTTTTTTCGTTTTTATTGAACTCAATAAATTTTTGAAAAGTATGGAATTAATCTCCATTAAATTATTTTCAAAATAGTATGTAACATATCTTAATTCTGTAAACTCACAAAGGTATAGTAATTGAAATAGTTGCCAAAGTGAGGCGAAACAAATTTTTCGATCGTAAAGCACACTCTGATGCTTCGCATCATGAGTCGTGCAATAATTAATATCTCTTGTAGTTTTTGTTGACTGGTGATCCACGTTGATCAGTTTTTGATTACTTATATTTAAGCATTTGCATAAATTAAAATCATCGAGGGCAATGAAGACTCTGGGGGTAGAATGTAACAATCGGTACACCTGAATCACCACTCCACCATACTTAGATCTAAGAATTTTTTTTTTTTAAATTATTAAATTAAAATCAATCTCGGTAATTTGAAGCATACCTAAAATAATGACATAATAATATCATGTAAGAACAAATACATGTGTGTGTGAGAGCATATTTACACGTATATCGCTCTATACACATGTGATCATCTAGCTCATATTGGGTTTGCTATGAATTTCCATCGAAAGAGTATGTGAAAACGAATGGTTAAGTTAAAAAATAAGAGAGACAGAAGAATAAGAGTAACTAAACAAGGAAACTGTCTGCTACTCTATGCACAGCTGCACCGCTACGGTTGGCCCCTTGCAATGAGCTCAATGTTTTCTAGATGTCCGCCGCGAGTCCCTTAGATCGTTGTAAATGTCATCGTAAAGGTCAAATAAATTCATCAAGATATTTCCTTAATCTAGTTTGACTCAAATATTTACGATTATGGCTAACAAGTCACACGGTATCCCGTGGAACCTTTCTGTGCCTTTTTCTATCACTAAAAATTTTTTCTTTTAATTTTTGTTTTTTTAAAAAATTATTTTTTTTTTAGAGTACATTATATATTGACCATAAAAGTCATCATATACTTAATATGAAGACCCTGTCCCACGGTCCCCCGCGAAACCTGTTTTTACCACAAAATTTTTCCCTTTTGAATTTTGTTTTTTTAAAAAATGATTTCTGAGGGCATCTAAAATATTGATAATAAATGTCATGATATATTTGTCAAAGAAATATTGTTTTAAAGTGTCTCACGGTCCACCGCGGAGTCATCTTTCTATCGGCATTCGGTCGCTATCGAATCCCGTGACCCTTCGAACCTCATATTTCACTCTCAGCTGTCCAAAGTATCTTAAAACTCCTCAATTTTATTTTCCCTTCTTTTCTCAACCCATTTTTTTTGTCTTAATGATGTGACATCATTCAGCCCCACTTTTCTATTAAACCCTTGCTATATAAACCCACAAAAATAATCAAAGTCAGTCATTACCACCGCAACTAAAACCCTTGTCGGATCTATCTGAAAGTAAAATTTCAACATTCGTTCTAGTGACGCTCCACGCCTAGGCAATCAGGGGTCCTAGATCAATAATCGCAACTCGATTCTTTTACTTAAAATATAAATTACGCGACTTAAATTTAATTCTTAAAACCTTTCCTCTTGAGATCCTACACCTAGGCATCTGGACTCCTAGGTTGGATACCTAGAGTAAAATCATTTGAGTTTGCATTAGAAATAACCAAACCCTTTCACGTAACGTCCACAGCTTAGGCAACTGGAGTCCTTGTTCGGGAATAGTTAATCTTATTAATAAAAACCCTAAAATCATTATCAATTCACTCGAAGGCAAAGCCGGCCTCCCGGTTCAGCGTGCAGTGCGTTCGTGTGAATAGATTTAACCTGTGAATCTCAGTTGAAACTATCATAAAACATTGTAAAAACCTTTGTCTACACAGATTCAAATTTGTGAATGTGGAGTGAGTGTGTGTGCAGGTATATCAACCCACAAGGGTAAGTTCATTACTGTAATATATTTTGTAAAATTTAACCTATCAATATACTACACATGTTTTGTATACATTTGTCTTTTCATTTATTGTCCTTTTCTCTGGCGTTCAGGTGCTGGTAATTTAAGTCATAGGAAATTCAAGTAAGACAAAGAACGAAAACGGTCTTCTCGAGAACCCATATTCACCTACCCAATATCCCTCTCGCTTAGAAAATCCCTGACCTACCCTAACGCCACGTAGGTCATTGAACGGGACGTTCTATAGTACATCCGCTCGTTACGAATAGACAAATAAGTTGTAAAACATGTGACCGGGTATTTAGCTCGACTGGAATCCGTCAGACGAACTATTCCCGCACAATCTAGTTGGCTTACCTGGTTCGGCTTCTGCAGTTGTTGGGCGCCAGGTGATGTATCAATCACCAAATCCGATGCTTGGAAGAAGTCAGCTCAGGGTGGCGGATCGGGAATAGGGTAGGCACTTATAATTAACGTCAAATAATTACTCAGGAGTAAACAAAATTAATTAGTCGTATATTACCGGAAAGCGAAATTAGGAACAGTTCGATATTACAAAAATACTCTGGCACAACGAAATACAATTTTGCCGTAGTCGGTGAGCCTCGATATATAGTAACAACAATTAAACGTACTTCGGGTAGTATCCGGTATTGCGACTTAACGGCAATGTGATGTTAATTCACTTGACAATCGACCGTCGGTAACTCGATCAAGCCAATAATATACTTCAATTACCCTTAAAATGTTAGCTTGACTAACCACACTAATAATGATAATAATACTAATATGATACTAATAATATCCGGGAATCGGATAATACAAGAAGAGAAACGCCAATAACGAGACTCGAAATGCGCGGTATCAAATCAATTAAACAATAATCAAATAAAGTACAAAAAAAAAACTAAAGAGATCAAATTTCAAAATAACACTTAAATCTTAATTTTATCCGTACGTACAAGTACGGTACCAAAACGCTGCCAATGTAAATTACAAACAGAACAGAAAATCAAAATTGTACTAGCGGAATAATTCGAGTTTGGAAACGCCTGACTCAAATAGAAGTTATCCGATAATTTTATTTATCAAGAACTTCGGCGTCAACTCGAGTTATTCCTTGAAACAAATTGATCGGACTCGCTCACCGGTCGATGATCTCGAAGTCCCAGGATCGTCGTCACCACGTGGTCGAAGAGAATTCGAATGGCGGGCCGGGAACGGCGTCACAGTTCTTGACCAGAGCCTGGATACTCCAAATAGGTTGATCGTGACTTGCTCGATCACTGACGGTGTTGATGAACGTTTTTATGGACAAGGTATCGATCCAAACAGATATCCGCACGCGGAAAAATAAATCACCGGTATCGGTGTCGTCGTAGACTGTTCCAACGCACCAGCGTTTTATTTATAACAATCGCGATTGCAATGATGCCACTGCACTAAAATTAACTATCGGTTGCAAAGCACTCGTCAGTTTTTCAACGAGGTACGATCCAGAATGGCGTCGTCTGTTTTCGTTCGCAGGTTCCCGCCTTTAGTTCAGGGCTTCCTCACTTGGCGGTGCTTCGATAGGGTCTCAACCGGGCAGTCATCCCCATTGTGACGGTCTGTTTCAACTCCCACTTGAGACGGTCGGTCATTTCGAAGTCACTCTGGTTTTCAGGATAATTACTCGATCCACGCTACTATCTGCTGTGAAATCCTTTGCTCTAGCTGTTCGTGCCCATTAACTAAGCTGTTCGAAGATTTTGATCGTCCGGCAAGCGAAATCACGATCCGATGTCAAATTCGGACATTTCCGCTAGTGGTAATTTCCATAAGTCTTCTCTCGGCTGGGATTGGCTGTTACCTACTCGGGCCGTGAGATGATGGTCAGCGACTCGGTCATGTCCTTTTGGGCTCTGGTGACCAGCAAACGAGTACCTATCTTACAATTATTAGTACCAACTTAAACTAACTTAATTCCTAATTAACTTAATACTATTATGACTATGACTAATTTTTCGAGTCTCGGATCTTTCTCGTACCACGCTGCCAACTGAACGAATTAATCAATTTAAATTACGCTGGAGAATCATTCGAACGTCGGGATCGGCCAAGTCAAAATACGAGCTGTCACAATAACATAACCTTACATTATTTAAAATAATGTAAGGATTAAGAATAACTTACGAATTAAACAACTAAAGTGACCACATGTCGGCGTCGAATTATGCATTGAAATTTTAAAATGTCACAAACAACATGAAACTATAACATTCTTATATCAGCCACGCGAGTGCAAATCTTTGGTTGGATGACAGAATAAAAATAATTTTACACTATAATTTATAAATTAATAATCGGTGACTGATCCCTCATACGTTCTCACACTAACCACGTGACGTTCAATCGAACTCCTTGGCTGAGTTATAGAACAAGGAAAATCGCCAATCCGATATTAAATGATAATTTCACATTACCCTTTCGCCCGTCGCCTTCACTCACTTCGATCGTGACATAGAATTGAACCCAAAAGAATTTCAACGACCAAGAAGAAACCCAAAAGGTCAACACATCAAGTTGTTATTGACAGGGGTCATTATGTAAACAGCTTGAAAGGAGATATCAAGGAGGAAGAAGGAAGATTTAATGTAAAAACTTTTTTAAAAATGATGCCGAGATCCTTACAAGAACTTTAATTTTCCTTAAAATTATTAATTGGGGAAGATCCAGAACAATTGTGGAAAACACTGTTAATTAATACTGGGATTAGTGAGGTTGAGGATGGGTTGATGAAAGACACTTGATTCCTTTTTCTTTTCTAATTTTCACTAATTTTTTTTTATCTCTTATTAAAAACTGAACTATCACTATATTTACAGTATTTACATGCGCTAATTAGCTATTTAGTAATTATTCATCACTCGGTGTCACGTGCACACGATGAACCCGCATAAAATCTATACATGGCTGACAACACTAAATTTTTGTAATTACTTTTAGATAATAATAGGAGATGACTCGATAAATACTAGAAAACAAATATTTAACAATTATGAAAGATATAAATTGAGCAGTCTGAGAATATTAATTGAAATCTATTTACTGAGATGCGCAAAACAACCAAAAATTACGAATACAAGAAAATAAATGGCGTCCGTATACGTGAACCAGCGTTTACCTAATGAATACCAATGATGATAATTAGCATCTCTTCTTTCTCCTCGAGATAGCAACTGCGCAAGTCATTAAAGTTTAGCTAATGAGAAAATTGATTGAAAAGTCAGAATTAATTTGTAGCCAATGAAGATGTCCGTACCAAAGTGGCGTGACAAGATGACCAATAAGGAAATTCGATACAAGTTAGCATGCACAGAGTAGCTGAGTGCATGCTTCAGAGGAATTTTTTTGATCGGCTGAAGGACATTAGTGAGTTGAGTGGGTCGAGAAGTGCTGCCACCAGGATCAGCGAACCGAATGACGTGGTTTTTGAACAACAATTAACTGTTTATTCTGGAGCTCCTGGAACCTTAGATATTCCTGAAAAATCTGAAACTATTGATGATTATAAAAATTTATTGCTGGAAGTTGAAAATTTGATTTCAATTTTCTAAATCATGCAAGTCTTTTCTTCAAAAAAGAACTCCATCATCCAGTCTATCATCAGCCCAGGTATGTTCATCCTTGAATTCAAAACTAATAGTGGCATCTACAATTACAGATGATACGGCGTCTAAATATTTCACCTCAACAGATAAATCTATTCAGTAATTATCGCCCCAAAATTATACCGTGATTACGCAATCTCAAGCCAAATATCAAACGATTGCAACACAAAAGTCTCTTCACTTATCATCGTCCCTGAATTTTACCAGAACTTCGGACTCGTCAGCAAAATATCCTACATTTGCTACTCCTAAATATCTTCTGTCATCATCGTCCTGTAAATTTCATTCGTCCTGAAGATTTCTATTTCCATTTTGCAATCTCCGGCTCAATATCCAATACTTGCTCCGAAAACATGTCTTCAACCATCATCATCCTGTAAATCTATAATATCTAATGTGTCGCAAATAACTGAATCGTTGATTTGAGAAACCCCATAAGTCATCATTTTTACAAAATTGGGTTTTTTGTGTTCTTTGGATATTCCTCCATCGAAATTAATCAAAATATGCATCAAATCAGCGTTTAAAGTTCAACCACGCGGGTGATAAATATCTCGTTTAGTTGAGAAACCCCATAAGTCAATGACTAGTGGGGTTTCTCAAATGAACATGCAGTTTTAGATTTACAGAATTTATTTTTTTTTTGTTTTTTCACAGGAAAATATTTTTTAAGTACAAAAAATAATTTTGAATTGAAATTGGCACCGAAAAAAATTAATAATTATTATTATAATTTACGTCTATTATAGTTCCAATACACATTTTGTACTCTATTTTGTAAATATAATAAATACTTCACGAAGAAAACTTGAAAAATGAACGATTTTATAACTATTTTTTTCGTTTTGTTCAGAAACCCCATAAGTAAATCAACTTTAAGTTATTATTAATCGTAGTAATTAACAATTAAATTTGGAATCATCGAATCTTTTTTATGGGTGCTAGCATTACTATTATTCATTATTGGTTTATGATTTTTATGCTAACGTATCTCAGAAAAATGTTTTTTGCTTCTCCTGAAAAATTTACTATTTTTGACTTATGGGGTTTCTCAAATAAACGATTCAACGGATCAACCTACTAAAAAAAAATCTGGGCGTCGGTTGACCCTGCGGGCCAGCCTCAAAACTTCCCGCTGTTTTCGACCTCAAAGAGCTCGAAAACATTAGTGTAGATATATTTTTGAGCTCTTCAAGCTCGAAAATGCTACCACATGCACTTGTTTTTTTACGATCTTTTCAAGCTCTAACAAGTAACCTGTTGTGCTGAAGTTTGAAAATTCAAGAATCGAAAATCATCAATAAAGCGGTTTTTAAAATTTAGTTCCTGATTATGTTCAGAAAAATAAGTGTATTGAGGCAGAAATCAATGTCAGGGATCAAAATCAAGATTTAAATAAGTTCTGACTCATGTAACATACAATAAAATATGAAATATCCGATAAAAATATCAAAAACTACGTTTTATCGATTTTTTTGTTGATAATATGATTTAAACTAAAAACCAAGTTCGATGACATTATATGATCAAAAGAAACCATAAAAAAGATGAGTTGGTATGATATCAGGCACATTTTAGTACGTTATATTATGATTTATCCGTAAAAAATGACATAAAATGTTATTTTTTTTAACGTTTCAACGCCGATATCTTTTGAACTAATCAATCGATTTTGATAGTTGACGTGGCAATCGGCGCGTTTTATTGAATTCTAAAGCTAATTAAAATTTGAAATCGATCGCGTCAGTCGTTTCGAAAATATTCAGATACAACTGTTTTTCACCATTTCTTTCTCCCGCGATAACTCTCGAACGAATTATCCGATTTTGATGTTTGAGGTGGCAATTAGCGCGTTTTATTGAGTAATAGAGCTGATTAGATTTTAAAGTCGATCGTATAAGTCGTTTTTGAGAAATCAATAAAAAACTAAAAAAAAAATTTTTTTTTTTCGTAATTCGCAAATATTTTCGAGTCTATTCGATCAAATAATCTGAAATTTTTAGGAAAGTTGATGGCCAACAAGCTCTTTCGATTGCCACCTCAACCATCCAAACCGATTCATTAGTTCAAAAGTTACAAAGAGTTTACATACATACACACACACACACACACACACACACACACACACACGCGCGCACACACACACACACACACACACACACACACACACACACACACACACACACACACACACACACACACACACACACACACACATACACACACTTGGACATCATTCTGAAAATAGTCAGAATAGCTTCCTAGGAGCTCAAAACGTCGACATCTGATGAAAACTCGATTTTCGAAAATCGGGGTGAAAACAATAACTTCCCGAAATGTTTGAAAATCGTCGATTTTCTTAGCGGGAAGTTAAAAATTCGAAGAAATAATAATTAATGGAAAAGAGTCGAAAAAATGTATTCTTGTTGATTTAATGTATATAAATTTTTCTCTGGCAAGGCTACTAAAATCAGTAAAAGCGACAATTTAAAGTCGAGTTGTTGCAAACACTGTCGATACACCAGAACCGAAAATTTCAGAAAATAATTTAAAGAATAGTGATGTAAAATATGAAAACCACCGAAAAAATACAATTAAGATATTGAATAGTAAACATACGAAACCAGACAAATGGTTTAAAGAAAAAATTGTCAAAAAAAAAAAAAATAAACAAAAAACAAAAAAAATTGAACAGTACAGAAAAAAAATCAAGGTAAATGTGAATGATAATAAATGATCATTTATATGATGAATAGTGAACTAAACTTTGTTAATATCTGATGAAAAAAAATACTTAATCGATTTTAATATATGCTTTAAAAAAAAATTATTTATTATGTTAACCATAAACTCTTATTCGATACAATATTTATGTTTTATGAAATATATTACAATTATTATTGAGACTGTAAGGTATCAGTACTTAATTTTTCAATTAATGATTACGTTAGTGATTACATACTTAACATAACTTTTTTCTTTCAAGTGTACAATTAGTTAACTGTTAAAAAAATAAATTTCATTACCAAACAATATAAAATATACTCCCTTAATTATTATTGTTTATAATTACTATAGTTTATACGAGTTTTGGGTAAAAAATGAAATTTCTTTCAAAAAATGAATAGTCGTAATGATACACCTCTTAATATCAATATTAAGGGCTTAAACTTGCACAATAATTTTTTTTTGGTCATCAGGAATAATATTTTTACAGTATTAAGAGAAAAAAAAACAATCAATTTATTTGGCCCAGTCTAATATATATGTGTATATGTATTTATATATGGGGCATTCCACGCCAAATCGGACGATTTTAAGAATTTTAATTTTGAATTTCCGTTATTTTTTGATATTTTTTAGTACTCATCGAAATACTCTTCCTTCAAAATTTTGAGATTTTTCTGATAGTTGGTTCAGAAGATATGAAATTTTCAAAAAAACCGCACTTTTCATAGTTTTTTGCTTATAACTTTTTGAAAAATATTTCAAATGAAAAAACTCAAAGAATAAAAAAGTTTCGTTATCCCATGTACTTTTAGAAAAAATAAATCGGTCTGTCGGTTGACCCTGTGGGCCAGCCCCAAAACTTCCCGCCCATTTCGAGCTCCTTGAGCTCGAAAAATTGTTGTGGATACACTTTCGAGCTCTTCGAGCTCGGAAATACTTCAGTATGCTTTTGTTTTCAAAAACCAATTGAGACGTTTAAGGTGGCAATCGATGCATTTTATTGAGTTCTACAACTGATCAGATTTTGAAATTGATTTATAGAGACGTTTTTGAGAGATTTCCAAAACGAATCAAACGATTTTGATTGTTGAGGTGGCATTCGACGCGGCTTACAAAGTTTTAGAGCTAATTTGAATTCGGAATCAATCCATAGAGCAAATTAAAAGTTATTCAAGAAAAACATTTTTGAACAAATTGTATTTTTGAAATATCTCCGAATGTACCTTACCGATTAAGCTTAAATTTTCAGTGTTTATAGTAAATAAAAAGCAGCGTCGAATGACACCTCGAAGATCAAAATCGGTTTGTCCGTTCAAAAGTTACAAAGTACTCACATACGTACGTACGTACGTAAGTACGTACATACATACATACACTCGGACATCATCTTGAATTTAGTCAGAATAGCTTTCTAGAACCTCAAAAGGTCGACATCTGTTGGAATTTTGATTTTCACAAATCGGAGTGAAACCAATAACTTCCCAAATTTTTTAAAATTTGCAATTTTCTTAGCGGGAAGTTAAAAAACAACTAATTTTTTAGAAAAATTTTTCTGCGTTATTATTAAGTTTCAAAAATTGGAAGTCGTTTTCGGAAATTCATGAATATTTCGATTTTCCTGAAAATTTGTGGGAACAAATTATTATCTATTCCGAAACTTTTCGGGTGGCTCCGGTCATGGGACCTCCGTGGCTACTATTTTGTTTCGATTATTGAAAATTAGAAAAATTTTTTTTCTGCATTAAATTATTGTCCATTCTGATTTTTGATACTGTATACTCGTTTATCTTACTTATTAGAAAGTAATTCCGATATTTTTTTGTTCTTAGTAGAGATTTCAAAGCAGTAAGCAAAAGTTAATGCTATTTATGAGCGGTTATAATAAATGTTTTGATTCATTAAGAAGCAACTATTTCGAAGCAAAAGAAACATTAGATTTGCTATGTAGTTCAGCTAAGAACATTACGGGAGCTCAAAAATATCATATAATTATACGGAAAAGCGACGAAACTGTATTCCAAATGTTTTTAATTATTTCCGTGTTCTTTTAAAAATTTTACGTTAATGTTTGTTTTATGAACTAGAGTACTCCTTTATTAATATAGCTCTGTCGCTTTATCAAATTATTGTATGATATGTTAGGGCTCCTATAATGGTCTTGGCTGAATTAAATAGCAAATCTGATGTTTCTTTTTCTTCGAAATAGTTGCTTCTCAATAAATCAAACAATTTATTAAAACTACTCATAAATAGCATTAACTTTTGCATACTACTTTTAAATCCATACTAAAAATAAAAAAATATCGAAATCAATTTTTAAAATGCAAGAAAAACAAGTGCACAGTGTCAAAAATCGGCACGGACAATAATTTATAGCGAAAAAAAAATTTTTCTAATTTTCAATAATCGAAACAAAATAATAGCCACGGAGTCCCATGACCGGAACCACCTGAAAAGTTGTGGAATCCATAGTAATTTGTTGACACAAATTTTCAGGAAAATCAACGAATGCATGATTTTCAGAAAACGACTTTAAACTTTTGAAACTCAAAAATAACGCAGAAAAATTTTTCTAAAAAATTATTTGCATCTTTTTTTTCAAAAGTACATGGAATAACGAAACTTTTTTATTCTTTGAGTTTTTTCATTTAATATATATTTCAAAAAGTTATAAGAAAAAAACCATGAAAAGAGCGGTTTTTTTGAAAATTTCATATCTTCTGAACCAATGATCAAAAAAATCTCAAAATTTTGGAGGATGAGTTTTTTTTATGAGTCCTAAAAAATATCAAAAAATAACGGAAATTAAAAATTAAAATTTCTAAAACCGTCCGATTTGGCGTGGAATGTCCCATATATATATATATATATATATATATATATATATATATATATATATATATATATATATATATCCCGAGTGCTGTCTTTTGGATGTTTTTGAGCGATCCTTGAATATTGATAATAAAGCTTCTTAATTTTTTCACCATCATTTTGCATCACTATGAATCAAAATATAACCCGAGAAATATAAATAATGAGTTATTAACATATTTTGTTATTTTTTAATTCAATTTTTTAGGTTTTTTTGCTTATTCAAAACTTACTAAACTTTATTGTTTAAGACTGTCTTGTATATTTTTGGTTATGCAAAAGTTATATTTTAGTGTATTGAAAATAATTGAGTTATAAAAAAATACAAAAACTAATTCAAAGTATTAGTCACATATTATCAGTTTATAACGTTCTCCTCTATTTCACACGATCGACGGCGGAGTGTGGTTGGTGCTCAATAGCCGTTATGGCCTCACGTTGGGCGCCATATAACGTTCTCTTCTATTTCACACGTCCCACGGCGGAGTGTGGTTGGTGCTCAATAGCCGTTATGGCCCTCCGTTGGTGAAAAACTGAAAATAATAAAAATAACAAACCAAAAATCCCACCTGGAGATGTCCCGAATCTCCCTGGACACACAGCTCTGATCAGGCTGGGTTAGAATTCATAGTTGGGCACCAGTTCGTGTGCCCCACGAACAAATTCAAAGAAAATAAAATACAACGGAGAAAAATGAAATTGAAAATGATAATAAAATACAAGATAGCTGCTTCAGATTTTAGGAAGAGGAAGCAAGAAAAAGATAGCAATAATGTAAATAAATTAAATTTAAATTAATACCGGGTTGATGACCATTTGTTCCGAATATATTTTTAACTAATCAATTCAATAATCAATTGTATTGCATAACCAAACAAAACAATATCAAATAGAAAATAATAATAGTTCACTTACAAAACAATACTGGTATGCGTATACAAATAAAAAATATAATAATAAAGAATAGACAATAAATATGTTAAACACGAAATAGTTTATCGCATGTTGTTATGTCCCCGTGGAAATTTAAAATTATTTATTAAGTTTTTATTCTCGACTTTTAGAAATCTATAGATTTCTTGGAATAACTTGTTTCGGGGGATTCACGGGAAAACATGGATGTGAAATTTCACAATAATAGATTTTTCGTGGTTTTGAATTTTATTTAAACACATATTAAATTATTCAATATTTGATGAAAATTATTTAAATTCGTGGTTCATTTGTTGAATATGTGATATATGTATATTCTAAATTTACAAATTGATAGTTTCGTTAA
Organism: Microplitis demolitor; assembly: GCF_026212275.2. Classification (NCBI taxonomy): domain Eukaryota; kingdom Metazoa; phylum Arthropoda; class Insecta; order Hymenoptera; family Braconidae; genus Microplitis; species Microplitis demolitor. The sequence goes on from NC_068553.1 coordinate 9,807,512, forward strand.
ATTCATATTACAATTATTCGTAGAAAGTAGTGTTGTCTAATAGTAAATTTTCAAATTCATAAATTAAAAATTATTTATTTAGATTATTATTATTTGTTCATTGAGAATCATACTGATTCATAATTCATAAATTAAAATTATTAAGTAACATTGTGTAATATATTTCAAACTTACGAATTAAAAATACTTATTTGGATAATTATTGATTCACAATACATAAGTGAAAACTATTATTTAGTTTCATAAAATATATTTCAAATTCTCTAACTAACATTAATTATTTAGAGTAATACTTGAATTAACAAGAATAATATTGTTTAATAACTCATAAATTAAAATTATTATTTAAATTCATAAAATAATATTTTTTGTAATATATTTTTAATTAATTATTTTGATTTAATATTTGAAAAATAGTAAAATTATTATTTAAATTCATAACATAATATTTTGTCATATATTTTAAATTAATTATTCAGATTAATATTCGAATTAATATTGAAAGATAGTAAAATTATTACTTAAATTCATAACATAATATTTTGTAGTTTATTTTAAATTAGTTATTTAGATTAATATTTAAATTCTTCATATAAGATTTTATAATATATATTTTAAATTAATTATTTAGATTCATATTTGAATTAAAATTGAAAAATAGTAAAGTTATAATATTTTGTAGTATAATTAATTGTTTAGATTCACATTGAATTAATATTAAAAAAATTATAAAATCATTATTTAACTTCGTATTCTTATTTAAAAATATATGACTATTTAAATATATTCCATTTTTAAAATTGAATAAAAAATAATTGAAAAATTATTTTCATGGAATATGAAAATCATTGATGAAAAATTATTGTAGCAAATATATTGTCGTTTGAGGCACTTATCACTTGTTTAAAGTTAAAGAAATTGTTAGTCTAATTGTTTCTCGGAACTCAAAAACAAACAAATAAAAAAGAACGCACGTTCATGCCAAATCATTACCTTTTAATGCAGGTAACTTAAAAATAAAACTGAATTTAAATTTTCACAAACTTGTTTTAAATTCACCAAAAATTTTCTAGCTTTTCACAAGTTATTTCTAATTTATTCATTTTAATTGCCCATAGATTCACAGTACACAAAGCAGAAGGAAAAAAAATCACTGAACCTATTTAATTTAGTGAAGGGGACATGATTTTGATTTTTAAAGGTAACTGTAATCCTTGAAATTGTACAAATTGAAATCCTCGACAAATTGAAAAGTACTGCCATTGGCAGTTTAATTCATTACATCAACAAATGATAAAATTATAAATATTTCCTAAAATTCATAGGTGAAAATTTATAAAAATGAAATTACTATTGAATTTAATGTTTTCGATAAATTTGCTATTAATTTTGGGGGTATTACAGCCCTCTGAATAGTCTCTTGTCGATTTCATGTATTAGGATAGTAACAGGAGTAAGTTGGTCATTTACTTTTGCTGCAGGCGTTTCTTTATTTTAATCTGGGCTTTACTCTATCGTTTTACTCCGCCCGGTATTCAAGTTACAGCACGGTATTCGCACCCACTTATATGTAATGCTTCGCCTTCCTGTATGTTCTCTTCCTTACAAAATGGTGTACTTAATTATTTATCACTAATTCAATTATGTTCAAATTAATACAAATCTATTAATTCATATATATATTGAGATTCCTAAATATATTTGCCAATTAAAATATATATTCTTTACATTTAAATGCATATATATTTCCTTATTTGTCAAATATATTTATTTTCAAATATATATATATATATATATATATATATATATATATATATATTATTGTTTAAATGTATAAACCGTATATTATTTTATAACAGGACTATGCTGTTACTCTCGTCGTCCTTAAATTACCTTTTAAGGGCGCCACGAAGTGATAATGGCCTCCCAGAACCGAATCTTAAATCTTCAGGGTCAGTGTAATTTTATTTAATTATAAGAGAAGGATGAGGAAGGATAACTTATAATTAATTTACTTCTATGATTCACGCTTGAAACCGTTTTTTTTTATTTTCCAATAACCTTTTAACCTTTATAATTTAACTTCAATTATGACCTTTTCTAACCTTATGTTTTATACCTTTTATTAACCTTATAACTTTTTATAAACCTTATAACCTTTTATTTATTTAACCCGCAATATTTTATTTAATATAATCAGCCAACTACCTTTGGCGTTTCCACACACTCACACACTAGTTAAAAATCACTTAACCTTCGCGATACTTAACTACTAATATTTTTCCTTAATTTCTTATGTATTTCACTCACACACTCACTCTGTCCCCTGGACTTATTTTACACACACTTAATTTAAATTAATTTTCCCGCAATAAATAAATTAATTAATTTAGAGAATTATATAAATATTAATTAATTTATTATTTGATTTTCCTTTTTTTATCTCTTCATTGATCATTATTTCCTTTTTCAATTTCTTATCATTTATTTTTATTTCCATAATAACACGACCTTGACTCAGTAATTTAAAGACGCGTTTCTTCAGGTACTTTTATCACCACAATATTTATTTTTATTCTATTTATACGTTTTTTCTTAACTATTTCCTCTATTTAATTAATTATAAATTTTTGTTTTTTTCTAATCAAATTTTCCGGCAACTTTGACCGCGGACCTTTCTTATCTTTCCGAGACAATTTTAATTGATTTTATTATTTTTATTAATTTCTACTTATAATTAGTTAATGATTGACTAGCAGCTATGACTACATTCGACAGTTCCGGGGCGCGAGTTACTCGACCTACCTGGAAACTTCTAGAATAATTCCGGCAACCAGCCTGGAATTATTTTACTGATGCAATGGCTCCGGCTACCTGCCTGGAGTTAATTAATTACTTAAATTTTATAATTATGTCTGAGTTTGAATTATTAATTGAAATTAAATATTTAATTGGCGAAATTTTTTTTGTTACGACACGACGATTTTAAACGTATACTAAGTATTTATCAAAATTTTCCGGCTTCCTGCCTGGAATAAATTTTATAAATACCTCTGCAGTTAAACTCTCCAGATCTTTTTCGTCGTCGTGTCTTTGTTCGGGTTCCGTCTGATTAATTGTCCTTGTTATCGTTTTGGTCTGATCTGGTTCCGTCTCTCTCTCTCTTTACTCTCCTTCAACCTGTTACAATCAGACGCAATCAGTAATGTTTACAAGAAAATACCGGCTACCTGCCTGGTATTTGTTATAAATAATTGAAATTTTCATCGCTTGGTTCCACAATAAACTCAAGCTATTAATTAATTAATTACCTGTAATAATTAAGTTACGGCGTCTACTTTTCGTCGGTTGTCTCGTCACTTTGTTCTCTCCACCTCTACTATTCGGACGTCCCGATGGTTAATGCCCGATTCTCGTTCCGGTCCCCGTTTATAATTGCTCGCTCACTCTTGACTATAGTTGTCCTTTTTTCTCTCCTACTTAACTCTAAGTGGGGTCAACGGTCGAGCAAGTGAAATTTCCATTTCCGGACAACTAGTCGCTACCTACCCGGGATACCCTGAGTGGTAATGTCACATGACCGACAGTGCGCATAATAGATTTTATTTTGAATTTACTTGAACGCGGTAAATACGAATTTACCCCGTTACAATTTATTAATTTTTATGTATTTTAATTTGATTTCAAATTAGAGTTATTTCTCAATTATTTGGTTTAAATTTATCCGACTTGACATATCTGTTATTTTCTTTGTGTATATTTATTTTTATCCATATATATATATATATATATATATATATATATATATATATATATATATGCGTAAAGGATGAAGGATGCCGGGTTCGTAACAATGTAAACAAAGATATCACTCACCCGTGATATTCCTAAAATATAAATACTGGTAAATAATAATTTAATACTTGAAAACGTACCAAATCACTCGTACGTGATATTTCCAAATAAAATCAAAATAATCTCAAAATGATCTTTAAATATTTCAAGTAAATATTTCGTACCACTGGTGAATGCTGTGCACTGTTAACAAAATAATACTCGCAAATAATAACTTTAATAATAATAAATAAAATTAATAATAATGAATAAAATAATACTTCAAATACTTGGTAATTATTCAACAAAATGGATCATAAATACGCCAGTTGCACAGAATTCCTGCCTCAACAACTTCGCTCGATATTATTTAATAAGTAATTATTTGTAAAAGAAAACCTCACTGATTACTAATGATTATTATCTCACATAATAGTCATTATTAAAAATAATTCACTAATTCATACTTAATTATTGGAAACCCAGTCGCATATAATTTGTTATAACAATGAAATAATAATTACTGCGTGTAAATAATAATGAAAAATAACCAAATATTTATCACAATCAATATTTGGTAATGATAAAATAATATTGAATAGTTTCACTTATTCTATTAGTATTTACTGGGTACAATATAATCACGCATTCTATCAATTGCTTATGTAAAATATTAATACTCAGAATGTACTATCTCACTCTCGCTCATGTGAGACTACAAATGATCACCAACTCGGGAACCAAATTACACGCCAATATATTCGCCAAAATGTACTTACAGTTTACGTATTATTCAACTCCTTTGGTTGCACGTTAATACAGTAAATGTATTTTCCTTTATGCGTTATATAAAATACTCAACCAATACCAATGGATTTATATTATTTACTCAAAACACCAAATGGCGTCTAATTTATAATTACTTTAATGCAACAGGAGCACACAGGCTACTCTTACAGAGACTATTCCACGTCTGACCATGGCAGCACGTAAATTTCATACCGGCACCTAGGCCGGCGCCATTTTGTCGTATATCTCACTTCGACCAATGGAGATATACAACTGTCGCATGTTATTTCTAAACAGTACCACCAACATAATACATAAATTTGGCCGTGTAATTTATTTAGTTCCCGACGCTAAATGACCAATTGTCCCGTTTATAATTACTCATTACCACGATTTTATGATAAATCAGCCAGTAGTTTATTCACAAAATTAGTAGATTTATTTATATTAAATAAATTTACTAATGCCAACTGCTGCGTTGATGTGCATGCGTCAACCAATCAAAATAATCATAAGCACATAAATAAAACGCGCAATTATTTCTCCTAGCATTACAAAAATTTAATTATATGCTCAAATTAATAAGTGAATTTCCTTGATTACAACACAATTTATACCTAGGAAATCAATTAAGTATTAGTAACGCAATGATTAAATCAAAATCTCATATGCAAATAAAATAATTATAATAACAATATATCGGATGCGACGTGTGAGCAGCGTGTGCTGCCCTCTGTTGCTCACCGACCTGATGCGAGACTGTCACGATATTTAAATATCGTGATAAGTTACTATTCAAAATTCTTGAGCACCATTTGAATATTTAAATTTCGGGTTGAAATTTACCAGCATAGACATGATTTTACAAACATAAACTATTGTTGTTACGAAAAAGAAAAAATTTAGAAATAAAAAATCCGAATTTCAATCATTTTTGATATTTTTAAAAATTGTGAGCTACCCGTTGAAAATTTTTTATCGAGCTGGTTTGTGGAGAAGCTTCTTAAAACATCGTAAGCCAAAAAATTTTCATAAGAGACTCGAAAAAAAAATAGTTGGTTTTTCTGGGCCACTCTTACATATATAGTTATGTTGTTGTATTGTCGTCTTATGAAAACAGTCCTAAATGTATCAGAATATGTAAACCAAATTAGATTTGTCGCCGACTATAAAAATTGATTTTTTTTATCAAGGCATAAAATATCGATGCCATCGATAAAATAAGTGATCGGGATTTTACCACATCAGGATTCTGTGTAATTGGGATTATATTCAACAAAATTTCTATGTTATCAGATTCTGACTCATCGGGATAGTAGACGATCGAATTTCGAATTTATTTGATTTTTCGGTGATCGGAAATCTACCCTTTCGGAATCATATATTATCAATAATCTGGACGATTGGTTTCTGGGCGATGGAAATCTAGGAAATCGGGATCTATGCGATCATTTATCTGACCAGGTGGTTTATAGGCAATAGAAATCATCACTAAAGATATTAATATATTGAAATATGATAAACTATTAATTAAATGAACCATTGATGATTTAATAATAAATTTCCAAATTGTATTTATATTAAAATAAATTTCTCTGGCGTATTTTAACCTTCAAGATGCGCACTTCAGCGGCTGTCCAATTCAGAAGCACATGGGTATGCCATACCCGTACGTCTTCAACTATTAATATCTTTTAATTAAATTATCCGATTCGGAAGTTTTTTTTTCAATTTAAACTTCAGACAGTGAAGAAGAAAATTACATGAATAGAATGTCTATCAGAACAATAGTTTGTCTAATATCGTAAAAAATGTCAGTAAAAATTCCGAAAAAATGTTTAAATTAAAGTGTTTTATCCAAACTATCATATCTAGACAAAATTAACAGATAAAAACTTTCTTCCAACTGCATTTAAAAGAGTATTTAATGTACTTCTAGACATTTATAAGGCCATTCAGTTTTACTTAAAAAAGTATATTTATTTCGTTAGGTAAAGTTCAATAATTTTAAAATAATAATGTTTAATTGATTACCTGAAGTCATTAATTTTTTATTAATCGTAACAATTAATAAACATTACAAAACTTACATTATGCATCTATTAATGGTACAAAATATTAAGAAGACAGTTTTGTACTGCATTCTACACAAATCTTAGCTGTATGTTCTTTACACATAGGATTATCACATCTTAAACATTTATAACATGTTTTTCGATCTAATGAATTTGGACAATACCCACAATGTTTATATTTTTCTAGTTTATTCTCAGCCAATAAATCTCTAGGGTTTTCCGTTTCAGGTAAATCTTCAGAATTTAAGATAGCTTCTATTTCAGAGCGTAATGTTGCTTGTAAAGTAGGTAGTTTAAGTTTCATTATCAAAAATGACTTAATGAGAGATAAAGACAAATCTAAAATATAATCATGACGATTGATCGTTTTGTTACTGCTTATTAAATTATAAATAATGAAAGAATTAACATTAGCTTGATCTAACATCCCATAGAAAAAACGCATTGGCCATCTCAGGGTTTTATGAGAAGTCGTAAAGTTATGACATTTTTTATCAAAACTATCAGTACCTCCTTTTGTTTTATTATAAAAGTTTACTATTTCTGGTTTTTCAGTTTCTGAATTGATTTTAGCACTACGATGATAAGAAGACAATAATAAAACAATTTTTTACCTTTAGGATTAAACGACACAAGAATTTTTTTATCATAAAATGCAAACCGAATTTTATCTACTTTAGACTTTGAAGTTTTAAAAGATGCTGGAATTCCCCGTTTATTTTTAAGAATTGTTCCAACGATGGTTAAATTATATTAATTTAATAATTTATCACAAATAGGGATAGATGTAAACCATCTATCACATGTTATATTTCTACCTGTATTATAAATTGGCTCTGATAATTTTCTGACATAATAAGATGGCACTGATTCATTAGGATCTTTATTAGTTACCGTCCCACAATAAGGGATAGCATTAAATAAATAGTGTGTATCAGAGTCGTTCATTACTACAACTTTGAGACCATACTTATCTGGTTTTGCTGGTAAATACATTCTAAAACGACACCTACCCCGAAAAGAGAGCAATCGTTCATCTATAGAACAGTTAGAACCAGGCTGGTAATTGATTCTGCAGTTGTTTATAAATTTGTCCCAAATTTTTCTTATATTTGCTAATGGCTCATTTGCTTTTCGTTGACTTCGTGTGTTCTTATCATCAAACCTTATACACAAAATTAAAAATTTAAATCTGTTTAAAGTCATTGTAATTCTAAAGAGAGACATCCCATAAACTGACCATAACGACTCTAAACTAGTATGGCTTAATTTTTGCAAGCCGGAAAAGTATAACAATCCTATAGTGGCTTTTAATTCATCCATATCTACTAATTTATGATGAGATTTTATTTAAATATTATTACTATTGAAGCCTGCAATCTGTCAATTTATTTCTTCATTTGTATGTCTTAAAATGATTTTCAAAATTTCTTCATCAAAAAATACACTCCACGCTTCTAGTGGACTCGTAAATGTACTCGCTTGTCCTATCAGAGTTGCAGTATATGACAACCTAGCTCTTCTACCTCGGCTCTCAGGGATGTTACGCGACCATTTGTAGTTATTCTTCCCCCGCAGGTAGCTTGGCCGACCGCGTTTAATTTTGCCTGATGTACATGCCCTTTGTTCCGATTCATTGCTTGATTCTTCATTGCTTTCGTTTTCATCACTTTCATCAGTTTCGTTATGATGCTCTTCAAAGATAGATTCTGTCTCGCTTTCACTCTCTTTGTCGTCGAAAATATCAACTGCGTCATATAATGCTTCTATTTCAGACGCACGACGAGTCCGAGAACGTGTTCATTTTGAGCTAAATAAATGTACTATACTGACGTTACAACAGCACTGGATGGCGCATACCTGTAAACTGAGTACGATCACCTATATTTTAGTTACTATTCAGGTCTCAAGGTGGCTATGGTGGGGAATCGGTAGTGTAAATGTTAGATTTTTTCCCATCTAGAGCTCTTCTCTGAATACAATCGTTTATAAGGGAGAAGCATTCTTAATTTATACCTGGGTATCCTATACACAGTGCTTCTTCTGAGGGTTTAATATTCTAAGTTGAATTCGATAAAATAATTATTAATTCGAAGAATTTATATATTGAATAATTTTGAATAAAACCGATTTTAATTGAATAAATGTCAATGATGATTTTTTATCAATCTAACAAACTTCAATTTTTGTCCTTTGGTTAACTCGAATAGGTCTAGATTGAGTTAAATAAGAAACCTCGAATTTTATTAGATTCAGTTAAATTAATTATTCAAAATAATGTTAGTTTTATTTGTTTATATTTATAGTTAATGTTTGTACTAAAGGTTTGTTTAAGAATTGACATGCGATGTCTGTTTATTAAATTTACTGGTAAAAATATTTAGTGTTATAGAAAGCAATTATTCACAAATTCCGAATTATAATTAGATAAAGGGTAAGAGAGCATACTTTCGTGAACAAAAAACATTATCTGTCATTGTGGTCTGAAAAGAAATTCTAAAATGAAACTTCACAAACTCGTTTAAATTTCACTAAAAAAGTGATGTCGCCATTATAGCGGACCCCACCCCAAAGTGGAGGGGGATAACGCGCGGCAGTGCGAGCTACAGAGGTAGGAGCTATGACTACTCTAGCAGATTTAAATTTGAATTTAAGCAATAATAATAATAAATTATACGATGATAATAATAATATTAATAATAATACTAAGAGGGTTTACTCTTCCGAGACCAAAGGATTTTGCCGCATACGTTGCTGCCTTATATAAGAACGCTCCCTTATGACCATTCTCATGATAATGAACAATTTGCATAAAGAAGTGTCATTATCTGCTGTAAAATTAACAACTTCGTATGTTATACTAAAAACCAAACGATCGTGTAGACACTCCAAGCTCTGTAGACCTCTCCCTACGTTGTGCCGAAAAGTATAACCTTGTGACTGAAGACTTAGGGTGCATACTCCGATTCATATTCATGACTTTGCATGTCATGATATCGATGTTTTTGAGCTCTTTTTGGGCCCATTTAAGGACACCGGAAGAGTACAGGAGTACCAGGATAACAAGCATGTTTGTTGCAGAGGCTTTGTTTTTCCGGGAAAGTTCTGATAACCAGATTTTCCGGAATCTCCGCACATACTCGTCGCAGAGAGTCGTTTTGATTTTTGAGATATCCTGCATGGGACTCCCGTCAATCCCTTGATATTTTTACGACTCTCCGGCGTCAAGATGGTCGATGACGCTCCCATCTACTATTTCGATATCTTCACGCACATCGAAGCGCTTACCCTTCACCAGATTGACGACCGCACACTTCTCAAACTTAAAAGTCATGCTGACATCCCGGGTATACTCCCCTACAATATTCAAGGCTGTCTGAAGGTGTTCCTTATCAGGGGCATATACCTTTAAATCATCCATGAAGAGTAAGTGGCCGATCAAATACTTTCGATCATTTGGTGCGCCCACTGAGTATCGACGGGTGCGGCGTAGTGTAACAGATATTGGCAGCAGTGAGATGTTACACGTTTGTCGTTGCCACATGAAATGTGGAACCGTGTTTGCCAAAGTTGCATCGTACGCTGAATGCATCCCACTGTATCGCGATTGACCCCAAGGCATTTGAGCAAAAAGAGAATAAGCTCATGAGATGTTGAATCAAATGCCTTGCAGTAGTCAATCCAGGCCATTGACAGGTTGCGCTGATAGTAGATCGCGTCTTGAATGACACAACGATCCACTAACAGATTCTCTTTGCAACCTGACGGGCCTCTTTTACTGCCACGTTGTTCGTATATCTGCTAACTTACAGGGTCTATCTCCTGCAGTATGCGATTATTCAAGATTCTGGTGAAAATCTTATAAACCGCATTAAAACGGGTGATAGGCGTGTAGTATTTCGGGTCAGACAAGTCACCTTTCTTGGGGGGAACTCCTGTGTTTAGGATTATCTCAAACTCAGCTTATTTTACATTGGGGAGTTAGCCCAATGGGAAGGTTGTTGGGCGATTAGTAGACCAGCAGATCGAAGGTTGACTTACATTGCCCACGATGCGCCACGGGGTAAACTAAATCCCCGCTGGCCGCACAACATGCACCGTTGGAATGTAAACCCTCTTATTGACGGGAGAGGTCTACAGAGCTTGGAGTGTCTACACGACCGTTTGGTTTTCGGTAAAGGGTGAAAGGTAAGTGCTCTGATTTGCGTGAAGATATCGAGTTAGTAGATGGGAGCGTCATTGACCATCTTGACGCTGGAGAGTCGTACAAATATCTAGGGATTGACGGGAGTCCTATGCAGGACGTCACGAAAATCAAAACGTCTCTCTGCAGCGAGTATGTTCGGAGACTCCGGAAAATCTGGTCATCAGAACTTTCCGGGAAAAACAAAGTCTCTGCACCAAACATGCTTGCTGTCCCGGTACTTCTCTACTCTTTCGGTGCCCTTGAATGGGCCCGAAAAGAGCTCAGAGACCTCGATATTAAGACACGCAAAGTCATGAATATGCATCGGAGCATGCACCCTAAATCCTCAGTCACCAGATTATACTTTTCCCGGCACATCGGAGGGAGAGGTTTACAGAGGTTGGAGTGTCTACACGATCGTTTGGTTTTGGGTAAAATATACGAGATTGTCAATTTCACTGCAGATGAAGACGACTTCCGTATGCAAATTGTTCATAGTCATGAGAATAGGCATAAGGGAGCGTTTTTATATAAGGCAGAAATGTACGTGGCAAAATCCCTTGGTCTTGGAAGATTAAACTCTCTTATCGAATTCCTTAAGGAGGAATTTAAGACGGTCGTCAGGAACGCTGAGCAACAAAAACTGCTCAGTACACATATGGACTAGTCCATGCTCAGCGTTTTCTTTAAACACGTGCGTGAACATGGCTTGTCCGAGCAGCTGACGTTTTCCTTCCTTAAGTCAACTGGCCTGATGTCCAAGCCGAAGGATATATTTTTGCCTGCCAAGATGGTGTAATCAATACTCTTGAATACCGTGCTAAGGTGCTTCAGATGCAGCTACCCGACGCACTGTGTAGGGTTTGTAAACAACATCCTGAGACGCTTATGCATCTATTGTCAGCATGTCCTATGCCGGCCAGAAATGCATACGTCCAGCGTCACAATGCTGCTCTGCGAGTACTTTATTACCACCTCAGACATAGTCACGGTATCGATAAAACACCAGTGTTGCCTTATCTGTCAGGAGATATTCCGCAAGTTGTTGAGATTGACCGTTGCCTTATTTATTGGAACGTGCCATACGCAACAACGCGGAAAATCGATTACAATAAACCTGATATTGTGCTCTTCGATAAAACCAGTCGTAACATTTATGTTATTGAGTTTGCAGCTCCAGCTGAATATGACATCACAGTCAAAGAAGAGCACAAACACGAGATATATCAGGATCTCTTCTTTGAAATTTGCAAACTTTACCCAGGCTACTGTGTCCAGCTTGTCGTACTCATTGTTGGCGTCCTAGGAGGAATGAAGCAGACTTTTGCGTCCGCATTGGCTAAAATCCCAACTTGTTCATCGCAAATTGAGTTTTTGGCATCGCGGATGCAAAAGGCTGTCATTCTCGGATCCCTCCGTCTCCTAAGGCAACAACACTTGGCCTGCTTTATAGGATTTTTTCTATAAAAACAATAGGATAAGGAACAAGTTTCATGTACTAATTATTTTTGTTAGTATAATATAATTTGAAAATTCGAAAAAAAATTCAAATCTTGACAAACATTTAAACTTTGAAAGAAAATTCAAATTTCGAACAATAACTTAAGTTTTAGAATTAGAATTTTTTTTCAAATTTTAAAATTCCACTATACGAACAAAAAAAATTTGTGCATGAAACTTGTTCCTTATCCTATTGATTCCACAGCAAAAATCCTGTTGCTGCAAAAGGATTTTGTTCTGTTGCTTCTACAGAGTGTGTCCTGTTGCTCCTTCAGGACCGCGACCTGTTGCAGCATCCGTTTTTTTTCCCTGTAAGCTTGTGTCGCAACATCGCAACTGTCGGTAAACTACCATTTTGCAATTAAGTTACATAAATATCTATTAAGTAATCGAAATTATTACATGATTCAAACCACAGGCAGTGGCCTTTATGTACGTGTTGATGAAGTCGAAGAAAACAGCTGCTTATGAAGAGGTGTTCAAATTTTTATTGAACGATCTTTGCCCAGATTTAAAGCACTGCAGCCTATAATCCATTTTGATTTTGAGTTGGCCAGCTGAAACGCCCTGAAAAATGTCTTCAAAGACGTCAGAATTCAATTGTGTTTCTTCCACTATTGCCGAGTACTAATTGTTATATTATTTTTGTAGTTAGGCTAGAATGTCCTTAATGCTTCTTAAAAATACACCGTAAATTTTTTAAGTGATCTCTGGAACCGTTTTTCCGGGGCAATTGATTAAAGTTTTACTAAATATTTGAAGGAACAAGTTTTGATCTTATAATTGTGTAATTATCATTTGAATGAAAAATTTATTTTTTTTGACTATTTTTCCACTTTTGCGTTAAATACTCAGTTAGTCTACGGTGAAGAAAAAAAAAACAGTCTATAGGTGGACTCTGCGGGCCAGCTCCAAAAATGACCGCTGTTTTCGAGTGCCTTGAGCTCGAAAAAATCGTTGTGATACTTTTGTATACCGTTATTATCGAAAAACAATTTTTTTACCATTTTTTCTCCAACGACATCTCTCAAACGAATTGTCCAATTGAGACGGCTGAGGTGGCAAGCGACGTGATTTATTGAGTTCTAAAGCTGATCAGATATTGAAATTGATTTATCTAGTCGTTTTTGACAAAGTTAAAGAAAACTAAAAATAAAATTTTTTGAATTCTTTCGTTAACGGTTTCTCTTAAACGAATGAACTGAATTCGATGTTTGAGGGGGCATTTGAGGTGGCTTATTAAGTTACAGAACTGATTAGATTTCGGAATCGATTTATTGAGCACATTAAAAGTTATCTAAAAAAAACATTTTTGAAAAAATGTTATTTATGGAATATCTCCGAACGCACCTTACTGATCAAGCTCGAATTTTCAGTGTTAATAGTAAATAACAAGCTACGCTGAGTGACACCTCGACGATTAAAATCGGTTCATCCGTTCAAAAGTTACAGAATATTTACATACGTACGTACGTACATATACATACATATAAACACTCGGACATCATCTTAAAATCAGTCGGAATAATGTCCTAGAACCTCAAAACATCAAGATCTGATAGAAATTCAATTTTCGAAAGTCGGACCGAAACCAATAACTACTTGAATTTTTGAAAATTTTATGTTTTCTTAACGGGAAATCGAAATTTTCCGAAAAACAAAAAAAAAATTCAAATAAATTAAAAAATAAAAGATTTTTTTTTTTTTTTAGCTTTCTTCTTCAATTTAAGCCCCCCTCTAATCTATTGTGTAATCATTGGTAGCAAAAATATCTATGATTTAAGCGAAAAGGATCCTTTTTCATTTCAAGGCTGATATCTCAACGTCAAGTTATCGTACAAAGCTAAACATAACAATGAATTAAAGCCGAATTAATTTCCTAACTCATCTATAAATTTGTTCTGAGAAAAATTCTCATCAGCCTGTTGTCTCTTCAAAAAAAAAAAAAAAAAAAAAACTTAGAAAATATTTGTATCACAATATTTCTTATGATTGTGCAATAGCGGTAACTGGAAACAAATTTTGTAGAAAAGACCTTGAAACTAGTGATTCGAAGCTTTAAAAAGTTCCATGATTCTTGATCCCGGACAAAATATCCTCACAACGCAATTAAAAAAATGTACGAAAAAAAAAAAAAATATTGTGAACAGAAGTTTTGTATCATAACTATAAAACACTCGTTCATTTTAGTCAGATCTGATGGAATCGAATCAAGTATATAGACTTAGACATAATTATGTAAATTTATATCAGTAATATCTAAAGATATTTGATAATATATGTAGACCTAATCTAATTTAATTATTTATGAGTTTATATCAGTCTTGTCCGGTCAGATCTAATTAAATGTAGACCCTTATCTCACCATCCATGGATTTGTATTAGTCATGTCTGATCAGTTGTAATAATATCAAGACATAAATTTAATTATACATGTGGAACCGTTTGAAAATGCTTTTGGTACGATCTCGTTACGGTTATTTTTCCAAAAGTTACAGCCTTCCAAAAATCACTCCGAAATTTGTAAAATTTTTCTGTTTTTTAACCTTTTGTATAAGTATATCCAATCATACCGTACCATATATGATCAGAAATAGAATGTGAGCCATACATACATATATAATTCATTTTTCCCGGGTATTAACATAAATATTTTTTTCAGGCTCTCACCAAAAATGCTAGTCGACTAGGTG
This sequence comes from Microplitis demolitor, assembly GCF_026212275.2. Classification (NCBI taxonomy): domain Eukaryota; kingdom Metazoa; phylum Arthropoda; class Insecta; order Hymenoptera; family Braconidae; genus Microplitis; species Microplitis demolitor. Next base: position 9,822,589 of record NC_068553.1, read on the forward strand.
CCTTATCTAAAAAACCGTCCACCACAACTGATGAGAATAATGTAGACGTCGTAATTGAAGAAATTTTAAGGAAATTGATGGCGTTGGCCTACTTACCACCAAATAAAATACCAGGGTCATTATGTACTATAATTGGTGACATTAATAACCCTGAAGTATTTACAAGAATGCAAAAGTTCTTCAATTACAACATAAAGCATTGGATCAAAGCTCGAGTGCCAGAAGAATGGTCGCAATTTTATAATATTAGACGGACAAACAGTGCCACTAAGTCGTGGAACCGCGATCTAAATGCCAAATTCAGAAAACACCCGTCAATTTGGAAGTTCACAAGTAAATATACACAACTTGCATTTTTTATTTTTTTCGCGCCACCTGCTTTAAGAATTCAAATTTTTCGTGCTGGCTGTCATGTCGTTAAGACGCGTTTTCATTTGTTTGTCTATTCGCTTTCAACTGAATAAACAGCACTATCTTTATTGCACTTATACATTAAATGGGAACTTTATCCAAGCTTTTCTCGTAAACAAATGAAAGTTATTAAAAAATTGAAGTGCACTTCGCTAGTTAATAGAGTAAAACATCGGGTCTGTGTCCTTATTTTGCGTTTAGAGCTTTTATTTCAGAGAAAAGCTGAGACAAAATTATCTGATACTCGTTCTTAATGCCCAATTTATTTTATCTTAATCAACAATTTTACTTTACCGCACGTGTACTGCGAGAACTCAATAATTTTACAGCTCCAACTTTACTAAACTGAATCGTAAAGAGGTATCAAAACCAAAGATTCCTTTTTCTTCGTCGTTGAATTATTACGTAAGACATAATAGATGCTGTATAAACAAAATGTACGCATTAGAAATTTTAGATTGCTCGTTGTTTCAATAACAAAAATATAAGTATCGGTTGGCCCTGTAGACGAGCCTCAAAACTTCAAAGCTGAGAGCCCGTGCGGCGCTATTGCAGTAGTTTTGCGGCTATTTTATGTTTTTGCTCAGGATCTCGCTATTTTCGATCTCCTTGAGTTCGTAAACATTGTTGTAAGTACATTACTCGAAGAGCTTAAAAATACCCTTGGATGCCAATAGTTTCTTACGAGCTTTATGAACTTAAACGCATTACAGTACATTATATCATGATTTATCCAGGGGAATAACGTAAAATGGTGTTCTTTTAACTTTTCATCGTCGATATCTTCTAAATTGATTGACTGATTTTGATGTTCAATGCAGCAGTCAGCGCATTTTACTGATTTTTCGATCTGATTAAATTTCGGAAATAATTAGTGCAGTCGTTTTAAAGATATTCGTGAAAAATTTTTTTTTAACAATTTTTTTCTCCGACGATATTTCTCGAACAAATTAAGCGATTGAGGTGGTTGAAGTATAATCGACGCGTCTTCAAATTCTGCAGCTAATAAGATTTTGGAATCGATTGTCGGAATCGTTTTTGAAAAATTAAAAAAAATAATAACAAAATTTTTTTTACTCGTAATTCTCAATTATTTTCCAGTCTACTTGATCAAACGATCTGAGATTTTCAGAAAAGTTGATGGCTAACAAGTTCTTTCGATTACCTTCTTAATCATCCAAATCAGTTCATTAGTTGAAGAGTGATACACCGGTTACACACACGCACGCACACACACACACACGCGAGCGCGCAGACATCATTTTGAAACTGGTCAAAATAGCTTCTTAGGACTTTAAAACGTCGAGATCTGATAAAACTTTGATTTTCGAAAGTTGGAATAAAAACAATAACTTTCCGAATTTCTAAAAATTTATAGTTTTCTTTGCGGGAAGTTAAAAAATTAGGTTTTTTATTCATTTTCTAATTTATGGTTGTCTCAAGTCGAATTTATCACAGCAGGTGTTGCTAAAAACTAATATATACAACAGGTTAATTAGAAGGCGAATATGATAATCAAGGCATCACAATATCTACATTAAAACTATTTGTCTAATAAAAATAATAATAAATAATGAATAATAATAATAATAAATAAATAAATAATAATAAAATAAAACTAATTGTATTTTTGGTATAATATTTATTTATTGACATTATGGAATCGTGGCAAGAACTTTTCGCGGAATCGGATCGTTTAATCGGTATTATGTCCTTATTACGCTTACGCGGTGGCGCCAGTGGTAAGAAAGACGACGAAGATAGCGAGTGGGAACGCCCATCGGATTTTTCAGTTTATCGGAATCATGAAGTATTAAACGATCGATCGAACGCAAAATTTTCGCGAATTTCAGCTATACACACGGCTGGAATTGCAGCTTTGAGTGAGTCTAGCCAACTAGTCCATGCGACTGACCCTGGGTTTAGGGTTCGTAGACGCGAGGACGCGATTCGGACGAACCAGGTAGACATATCTCAAGCTCCACAAGTTCCGTTGCCAGTGGCTGAACTTTTGCGGAACCAGATACCAGGTGACATGAATGCTTACGTTACGGAGAGGATTTTCGTCCAGGCGTTGAAAATGTTGGAGGATAAGATAGATCGTAGGCAGCAAGAGTTTCTTCGATTAATAAGAAGACTACCAGAGGATGTTGACATACGAGTTCCATCGCCCGACAGTGGTTTAAACAGAACTTCAGCGTTGCCGAATTATTGTGAAAATCCACCGGTGTCTCGAGTTCAATTTGATGATATTCCGAAGAAAGATCGAGACCGTTGCCATGATCTGCCGAGGTATCAAAACGACTTTCATTGTCAGTCAGTATCGAATAATTATTATTTGTCGTCATCAGCTAATTCAAAAATTCATCGGAGTTCTACAAGTGACAGAATGCAGAGAACGCACAGACCTTCTAGAGATCATGGTGATATTGCTTGGAGTTGGGGATTGTTGTTTTCTAGCCATGGATCAGTGACGTGTGACGAATTTTTGCGTCGTCTAGTGCTTATGATGCGTAGTGCCGGCATTCGACGATCTGATCGGCTGATAGTACTACCGGAAGTTTTCACAGGGGTCGATGAAGTATGGTTCAGTGCGAATTACCGACGTTGGACTACCTGGAGGGAATTCGAAGAAGATTTCCGATGTTGGTTTAAAGCTGGGAGCCGTCAGAGTGAGATTCGTCTTGACATTCGCATAAGGAATCAAGGTCACGATGAAAGTGTCCGTGATTACTTAATTTTCTTGCAGAATCTGTACTCACGTTTGGAATACCTACGGCTGAAGAAATCTCAGGTTAAACGTGCCACAAGAGGGTTGATGCCAAAGTACTGGGATTATTATTTGGTAGGTGAACATGATACCTATCAGTCGTTATTCGCACAGGCGACTCACCTTGACGAGAGATGGAGAGCTGCTCGTAATCATCGTCGGCCACCTTCGAGGGAAGAATCGAACGTTAAGGAGTGTTCGTATTCTGGAGAGTCGAATCACCCGAGGGAACACACGGTGTTGATTCATGCGTTTGAGTCAGTGGCTGGAACTGACTTTTTTTTCTTTTTGAATTTTGTTAATCTTTCTTCCTTTTTTTTCTTTTCAGAGCTGACATACCGAGGGCCCTTGAGGATGACTAATTATCATCAACAGCGGTTTTTCCTCCTACCCCCTTTTTTTCAAAATTATAAATTAATATTATTCATATATTTTTAAATTCTTATTATATTAAATTAATAATAAATATAAATTTTTTTTTTTTTGAAGAATTTTTTGGTTTTTTTTTTAATTTTATTTTTATCCTTCTAAAACACTTTTTTTTATGATCCGTTGAGTTTTTAGAATTTTAATTTAATTGTAATATTAAGATTATATTTAGTTTTTCTTTCTCTCTTTTTTTTTTTGATTTTATAATTTATTTATTTATTTTTAGTAAGTTTAGTTTAGTTAAAAATTCAGTTATTTATTTATTTCCCTTTCTTTTTATACTTAGGTTTAGTGACATTCGTTTTTAATAATAGTTTTAAATTTTAGTTTTAGATACATTTATAAGGTAGTTATACTAATTAGAGATTTGCTGTTTGTTCACCATCGCTGCCTATGAGTGGGAGAAAGCGCGAAATATAAAGAATTAAGTGCGAGAGAGAAAGAATGTGCTGAGTGTGGGGGTTAATCGGTTTCTTCTTTGCCCGCGTCTGCAACTCTCGCGACAGCGTAGCATTAATAAGATGTTAATTATCGACCGTCGTATTGATCTTACCTTAGTAGAACTTGACCAGCAAGTGGCGCCCTTACGGCCGCCAAAGGGACTATTCTCTCAAACAGCTTATTTCGTTGACAACATTGATTATACGACTTTTACATGAATAATCCGCACATTGGATAGATTTTAACAATAATAAAAGATGAAATTATGCTAAAATAGAGAATAAATGTCATTCATAAGTGTGGAATACATGGAGAGAGATTTTTACAGGTTTTTATGATTATAATATGGGCGAAAAATTTCTTTTTCATGCTTCCTGGCAGTATCTTAGATTTAAAAATTATTTCAAATTTCGCGTTCCGCTTAGCATGATTTATAGTTGATTTTGTCATACTATCATAAATTTTTCTGCTGATTTAGCAAGGTCACGGTTATTCTCATTTAATTTATTCCTTTTTTAAAAAAGTAGATAGGTAGGGGGGATTCTGGATCAGTTGGGACAAGATGGACATGATCTGTTGTACCGACGGATAGTAAGTTATCGATTTATGATAATGTACCGGCTGAGGGTAACTTATTGACTATTGATAAGATGTCGGCTGTTAGTGTGCTTATCTAGGACCTTTTGACATCATTTTGACGCTAATTGTACTTATCTGGGACCTTTTTGACGCTAATTGTGTTTATCTGGGACCTTTTTGACGCTAATTGTGTTTATCTGGGGCCTTTTTGACATTATTTTGATGCTAATTGACGTTATTTGGCAGTCTTTTTACCGTCTGAGCTCACTTTTGAGCTTATCTAGGACCCTTTTGAGCTTATGTCTGCCATTTTGAGCTCGTGTTATGATAGATGGTGCCTTGTGTATATTTTGAGTGGGAAACTTTGAAAAAAATATATACAATTTTTAATAATGTACAATTTATGTAAAATTATGTACAATTCCGTTAATGACTAGAATGAGTTCTTGGAATGCCTATCAGGTTAAAGGTTCTGGCATCATGTTTGTGCTTAACCCCAGAGCTGACACTAGCGTTGCCTACTCTGATTAATGCAATATGTACACGTAAATGTTTGATTTGAAGTTTTATATATTGAAACTGGGGTATGCAAAGGTACATGCAAGAAGCATACAAGAGCATGCCATCTAGTGGTAAAGTTTCTCTTCCCTCTTTTTTGCTGATGATGACGTCATCAGGCAAGTATGAACTGGTTTTTTCTAACTGCGTAGTAACATTTCTTAACTGCGCAATAGAATGTTCAAGATGATGACGTCATCCGACAAGTCTGAACTTGTTTTCGGCCTAGAGTGGGAATACTGAGCTGAGCGTTGCGCTCACGAGCTTG